>NC_047132.1:3276993-3576993 GCF_009829125.3 Periophthalmus magnuspinnatus
GAAAATTTAATTCTGCAAGCTCAGCGATCTTCCACATGCATCCACATGCACCAGAGCAAATAGAAACTGCTTGAGGTTTGGCAGGCTGATCCTCCTGGCAGTGTCATGGTGTCTTTTTATGAAATTATCACTGGACACACATCTGACCCTCTACTACAGCTGATCTGCATATCTGCTGCAGACTGCAAGCTTTGAGAGAAAAGTGCATTTTATAAAGCTATTGGTGATATGTGAGAATAGAATGTAATTACAGGGAGGAATGAAACAAAAGTATATTTTACATATCACCACTAATTACAATGATGCACATGTATTTTGTAAGTTGGAGAATCAACAATGAAACAGAAATAGACAAGCAAATTAATCAACAGAAAAACAGATGGAGAACTAACTGTTCCAGAACATCCCCTGTCCTGTATCCTCTTTCTCAGCAAGGAAAAAAAACAAACAAACAAACAAAAAAAACAGTGGGAAAAAAACAGTGGCACACATCCGCATGTGCATCCATTTGCAGATAGAATTCAAGACTGTAGGGAGGCCACTCAACTAAGGGACAGAGAGGGTCCCCCCCACGGCGGGACAATAGCCACCCCAGCCAGGCACCCGGCCATCCAGCCAGGAAGGGAGGGTCCGGGGCCGCAGAACTGGATCACGGCACAGGAGGGGATCTAGGGTCCAGAAATCACTGCGTGGTCAGCGGCCAGGCATCTGAAACAGTTACACTCCCCAGAGGGGACTGATATAGGGAACATGTGAAGAGCAATGAGTGAACTCTAGATGAAATGAAGAGTGAATGCTGTTGTCAGAGAAAATAAGAGGAAACAGAGGTGATCAGGTCACCATCCTTTCCCCAGCATAGCGACCCCTAGGCAGCTTAACTAAAACTGCAGGTTTTATTTCTGCTCCTAACTGGCCTGGCCGTAAGCTGTTTCAAAGAGGAACATTTTAAGCCTGGTCTTAAATGTAGAGATTGTGGCAGCCTCTTTAACATGGGCAGGGAGCTGATTCCATAACACAGGAGCTTGGTAAGTGAACGCTCTCCTTCCTACTGTGCTTTTAGACACTCTAGAACAGGGGTGGGCAAACTTTTTGACACACCGGCCCAAAATGGGTTCTAAAATTTGACAGAGGGGCCAGGCCTGGATATATATATATATATATATATATATATATATATATATATATATATATATATATATATATATATATATATATATATATATATATATATATATATATATATATATATATATATATATATATATATATATATATATATATATATTGCACTAGAGATTTTGCCTGTAACATGAAGCAAAGCATGAATATGCAAGTCTCATTGTACAAATTGTTTTCCAAATTAAGCATTAATTAAATTAATAATTAATAAATACAACAGAAAAACTCACGTTCAGTTTTATCAAGTGCTAAAAGATCAACATCTCGTTGAAAAGGTAAATTGAGCAAGGTTTACCCTTACCTATAATTTGGTCAAATTCAGCGGGACAGATTAATAAGACCAAAGGGTTGTGTGTGGCCCCCAGGGCATAGTTTGCCCATGTCTGCTCTAGAACCACCAGTAGTCCAGCATTTTGAGAGCAGAGTGCTCTGTTTGGATGATGGCTTGGTTTATACAGTATGTTGTGTGAATGAGAGCTCTTGGTCAAATAAGACTTCAAGGTTCCTTACTATGGTCTCTATCTGTACAGAGTAACTCTCTGGTCAGAGAGAGTCTCGCAAGCCTTTAGGGTCTAGAACAATGACATTTGTTTTTTCAGGGTTAAGAAGTAATAATTAAGTGTCATCCAGGTTTTTATGTCCTTCACGCAGGCACTAAGTCTGTCTACTCGATCAGTGATCTGGTTTCATTTATAAGAACACCTGTATGTCATCAGCATAGCGGTGAAAATTATTTCCTCCACAAGCATGATGATGTTTTTCCTGGGATCTGTTGTAGCCACTCCTCCAGTTTGGGGGTCACTGCCCTGAGTGCTCTGATGACCACAGGCACCATTGATGCCTTCACATTCCAGGCCTTCTCCAGCTCTTCTTTAAGCCCCTGATATTTCTTTAGTTTTCCATGTTCCCTTTTCCTGATGTTCCCATCACTTGGTACTGCGATGTACGGCTTTGCTCTGT
The DNA here is from genome assembly GCF_009829125.3 of Periophthalmus magnuspinnatus. Classification (NCBI taxonomy): domain Eukaryota; kingdom Metazoa; phylum Chordata; class Actinopteri; order Gobiiformes; family Gobiidae; genus Periophthalmus; species Periophthalmus magnuspinnatus. The sequence goes on from NC_047132.1 coordinate 3,279,133, forward strand.
TGTTTATCTACCACCATATTGTCCGGTTAGTTCCTCACCATTCTATCAGTCTGTATCTGGAAGTCCCATAGAATCTTGGCTTGGTCATTGTCCACTACCTTTGGAGGTGTTTCCCACCTTGGTCTTGTGGTTTCCAGTGCATCTGCACAGATGTTTCTGTACACTATGCCCACCACTTGGTTATGCTGCTCCATGTATGCTTTCCCTGCCAGCATCTTACACCCTGCAGTTATGTGCAGGATTGTCTCAGGGGCCGCTTGGCACAGCCTACACCTTGGGTCTTGTCTGGTGTGGTAGATCTGGGCCTCTATTGCTCTGGTGCTCAAGGCCTGCTCCCGTGCAGCCAGGATGAGTGCCTCTGTGCTGTCCTTCAGACCCATGAAGGGGCTTGTCCTTGTCCCGCAACTGTTTGGTCTACCAGGAGCCACGATGATGCCGATTGGCCGATAGTTGGATGGTACTGTACCCTTTGAGGGATCCTTCTGGATCAGGATTATATATATGTGTGTATGTGTGTGTGTGTGTGGGGGGGGGGGGGGGTGAATATGTATAAAGTTAATTTGGTTTATGAGTTTATTTGGTTTTATGGAGGTTTAAGAGTTTAAAAGAGTTAATGTTATTTTTAGACACCCCTCTTAAGTAACACTAGTTTTATCCAGTTACTGGGACAGTATAAAAGGCGCCTGAGACCAACACACAAGGTTCTGATGCTGGAAGAGACACTGCTCCTCAAATCTCCATTGCACAATACACTTGCACTTTGGTAAATTATTTAAATAAAAGAAAAAAAATGGTGGACCACGCCAGTGCTGCTGTCTTCTGTCTCACATCCTACCGCTAAAGGCCAGCCTACGTTATATCAACAAGAAGATCTTCATATTTCAAAGAAAATATTTTTGTTACACTATACGCTCTGTGTGTACAACTGTAGGGTTGCCAAATTATTTGTACATGTATTCTTATACTCCTGGTGAAGGTGTGAATCTACAACTTAAATATTGTTTTCATAAAGCTGCAGAGACCTCATTTAAAGGGCCCATGTCAGTTGTGTTTTGTTTCATAAACATGTTTAACACAAAAAGTGCATATTTAGGCTGAGTTCTTTTTTCAAACTGAAAACATTCTGTTCCACCTTGTGATGTAATGTGATTAATACAGGAAGTGCCCCACTGTGTTTTTAAACTTTATACACCTTCTCTAGAATCATTTGGATGATTTTAGCCCTAGAATTTCCAATCTCTACTGAACTAAAGGTAAAAGGTAGCTGTTAACTTGAAAACTAGCATTCCCGGGCGGGTCCCTCTCTTCGGGCACTAGATAGGTCATCACGGCTCTTATTGCCATAGTGGGATCTGGGTCAAACACACCCACCATGGCACCTGCAGCTTCCCGTTTACACTATAATCAACAAATGGATGAGTGGAAATGACTTGAAAATTAGGTATACAGGGTCTATTTGTTTGGACAGGTTGAACTCTAGGTTTACCCAGTGAAATACTCTTCTTATGATCGTACGCACGTAAATATAATAAAAACAAAATAGTAAAACAATCCAAATAATTCTATATATCAGACTGAATTATCCATAACTATTTTAAGTGAAAGCATTTTGGTTCTGAGGAAGTATTGGCTAAGGCGAGGCTATGCTAATGAAAGGATCTATTTTAAAAACTAAACTAAAGAAACCTATTTTCTTTCCCTTAAGTTAGGTTTTTGGAGATGCTTGCCGTTGGTTCCAAGACACTTTATCCAGGAAAACAGCAGGTAATGATGTATTTTTAATTTAAATGATTTTGGCCTATCAAGTGAGAAACTTTGAACTCTACTGTAGCCTTCATGTGCACAAACCATGTTGTTCAGGCTAATATGGTTTAACAAAACTGAGCGTTTCATCCTCTCCTGGTTATAGATGACGCAAAGACGCGCGCGTGGTGACGTCAGTGCGCACCTGCGTCCTCTTGTTGCCAAGCACGTGTTTCAAACACTCCCGTATCCCTGCAAATTTTGCAAACCTCAGCTGCGACAAAAATCAGCATTTGTTGACTTCATTTGACGATTTCTTCGGAAAGGAGACCTAACTTTGGACTCAGACTTCACCCAGACGTCTACTGACCGCCTCCTGACTCGGAATAGAGACGTTTGTGAGGAAAACAGGCGAGGTTTGCCACTTTTCATGTTCACGTTATGGGGTTTTACACAGAATACAACCAATATATCAAAATGGCATTTTAACAAAACCCAGATCAAGCTTACAGTGAGTTTATTCAAAGAAATGTGTGCCCTTCTGTGTTTGATTTCCTTTTCATACAAAATGAAAACGATTAGTCTGTGTGTACAGGCCACAGGCAGAGGCTGTAGTGCTCAGTAGTCAAATACAGCAGATAATAATACTGTATTTACTTGAGTAATATGTATGTTATGTATCTTTACAACAACTTGAGTAATTTAGTTTTAATGTAAAACGTACTTGGCCTACTCATAAGTTGAATTCATTTTTGGGCTAATCCATTCTCAGTGCAGTGGTTATAATGCACATGTACTGTTACCATGGCTACATATACTATTAGCTTGGTACATACACTTTTAGCTTGGTACATACACTTTTAGCTTGGTACATACACTGTTAGCTTGGTACATACACTGTTAGCTTGGTACATACACTGTTAGCTATCAGCGGATGAACGCACTTGGCTAATTTTGGGAGAGGGCCTGACCCCGTGAGTCACTGCTCTAATCCTCTTATCTATTCACTGTATGGTACTATTATTCCTGATTTATGTTTATTTATTATCCTGATCATATTTATTCCATTCTGGGGCATGTATCTGCGCCACTTTCACCTGGGCCTACTGGAGCAAAGAGCAGTAGTCTGGATGAAAGTGGACTAAAAGCAGTTAGTAGTGACAGTAATCCTGTGATAACTAAATGTAATCTTAGTTTGCTTAAAAAACAAAAACTGCTAAATCGTTATAGATCATATTTTACAGGCTGTTATAGATGACGCAATAGCACAACTCACTAATGAGCTGCATCTAAAATTTAATTTTCTTCTGTTGCTATATTTTTTTTATCACCCTTGCGTTTATATAGATTTAAAAGTGACAATATCTTAAACATATGTTTATTGTGCGCGTGACAAAACCAGTGCTCCGCTCGCGAGCGCTGTGAGGATGCGCTGAATGCAGTTTCTTTGCAGGTACTGGGTACCTCTGTGCATAAAAGCACTGTAACATGTCTTCACTCTGCAAATATAGTTGACTTAAAACATGACAAATTCACTATATTAGTTCAGGGTAACACATTAGAGTTAGATAAATAATCAAAATACTGTTGATCAAAATCACTGTTGATCTAGTACTGCAGACATGTTAGACACTGAGAGGCCAAAATAACTGGGTTAAGATAAACTACCAATGTATTATTTCAAAACATTCACATGCATTTGGGTTTATTAAAACATAACAAAACAGTATCTTCTAATTTAACATGTATGCAAAGAGCTCAACAATTGCTGTTTTGCCATGTGCGTTCAGCTTTTGGCATAAACTGAAATTTTAGAAACCAACGTGAGAAGCGTATTGGTCTCTACAGTTTTGTCATTTTGGCTCCTTCTGTTGGGTTTGCTGTATTGTTGTATGTGAGCCCTGTTTGTAGCATCAGTGTCTGACACAAATGTTTCTCTCCACAGATCTGTGTGAGACAAAGCCCAGCTCTGCTCCGGACGTCCAGACCTCCTGCACACGTCCTCACATCAGGAGCTAAGTCCTCACACACTCTTGCACACACAGACATACACATTTACACAAATACACACACACGCCTCCGCCTTGCCTACCCCCGCCGTGCCCCTCCTTGCTACCTTCGCTATGCCCCTACCCGCCACTTCCGCTATGACCCTCCCCGCTACCCCCGCCATGCCCCTTCCCACCGCTACGGCTACGCCCCTCCGTGCTGCTCGTGCTATGCGCCTCTCTACTCTTGCTAAGGCCCACGTTGCTCCACATGCTAAGATCCACCCTGCTCCTTCTGCGATGCCCCTCCCTGCTCATCTTGCTAAGCTGCTCCGTATTCGTCTTGCTAAGGCCCCCGTTGCTCCTCCTGCTAAGGTCCTCCCTGCTCATCGTGCTAAGGTCTTCTCTGCTCATTGTGCTAAGGTCTTCTCTGCTCATCGTGCTAAGGTCCTCCCTGCTCATTGTGCTAAGGTCTTCTCTGCTCATCGTGATATGGTCCTCTCTGCTCATTGTACTCTGCCCCTCCCTGCTGCTCAGGTGATCCGTATTCGTGTTGCTAAACTCCGTGTTGCTCCCCCTCCTGAGGTCTTCCCTGTTAGTCCTGCTATGCTCCTTCCCGCCGCTCCCGCCATGCCCACCCCGTCCGCTCCCGCCATGCCCACCCCTGCTGCCCCCGCCATGCTCCTCCCCGCTGCCCCTGCCATGCCTGTTCCTGCCACCCCTGCCATGCCCACCCCTATTGCCCCTGCCATGCCCTTCCCTGCTGCCCCCTCCATTCCCCTCCCTGCTCCTCCCGCTAAGACCCTCCGTATTCGTGTTGCTAAGGCCCGCCCTGTTCCTTATGCTAAACCCCGTGTTGCTCCTCCTGCTAAAGTCCTCCTTGCACCTCCCACTATGTCCCTTCCTGGTGCTCGTGCCATGCCCCTCCCCGCTACTCATGCTATGCCCCTCCCCACCACCACCGCCTTGCCCACCCCCTTCGCCCCCACCATGCCCCTCCCTGCTGCCCCCTCCATGCCCCTCCGTCCTCCTCCCGCTAAGCGACTCCGTATTCGTGTTGCTAAGGCCCGCCCTGTTCCTTATGCTAAACCCCGTGTTGCTCCTCCTGCTAAGGCCCTCTCTGCTCCTCCTGCTAAGGCTCTCCTTGCTCCCTTTGCTACGCTTGCGGCTGCTATTGCAGGGGCCCTCAGATCATCCATGTCCCGTTTTCTGTCATTTCTGACTCCACAGATACCAACTAACTATGACACTGTATCATAATATACATAAGTGTTTTGTTGTAAATAGTGTGGTTCTTGTGTTTTAGTGTGAAATAACAAAATTAAAAAAACTTAAAAAAAAACAACAATTAAGAAATCTGCCAAAATATGCCTGATGTTAAGTATAGTGCTGTGTGTATTAGTGATCATTCTGTGATTTCTGTTGTAAATAGCATGTAAATAGTGTGGTTCTTGTGTTTTAGTGTGAAGCAAGCAAACAAAAAAACATAAATAAAATGTTAGGGATCAGATATTGTGTTTTCTGCTCCCACTCTTCTCGTGTCTTGTGTTTGTTCCCACAGAGCTGGTGGTGACGAGGGCTCCTCCTGCAGAAGACCAGACCAACCAGCAGTAAACATATACATGCAGAAATAATATATTATGTAAGCTGTATAGTAGTAAAGAAAAAAGTGAAATAACACTATTAAATATTGTTTCAATTTTTTTTTTTTTTAAATCTTAGTATCCACCTGTCGACAGCACTGCAAAACCTTGTCCTCGTCAGTGAGCTTCATGATGAACTTAAATGAAATGGTTTTCACTTCATAGCTGTGCCGCATTAGGGTCAAGAAATGCCAAAAGTGCAAAAGAAATCAAAGCAAAGGGTGACTTAAAAAAAAATCTAAAACAAGTTTTGAAATATTTTGAGTTTATTTTTTGGTTTGCTACGTTCCACATGTGTCATTCATAGTGTTGATCCCTTCAATGAGAATCTACAGTGTACATAATCATGAAAGTAAAAAAAAACAAACTTAAATGAAAAAGTGTGTCCAAACGTTTGACTGGTAGTGTAGATATTGTGACTGTAACCCCACACTGTAGATAATCGACACGCCAAACTGCTTTGTTTTATGGGTTTTTGGATGTAAAAATGGTTGACACCTACAAAGTAATATGCTTTGGGCCCAATCAGATAAATATTTTGCCCTTTGTTGTTTTTCATCTGTTTGCTTATGAAGGTATACTGCCGGATCCGTCCTCTGGGACTGAATGAACAGGAATGCTGTGTTGAAATGATCAGTAACACCACCATTCAGCTGCATGCTCCAGACGGACTAAAGGCCAACTGTAATGGAGAATACAAAGAGGTAATGAGTAGGCTATAGTTGACTACAGACATGTCCCTGCAATTGATTACTTAGACTGAAAAGGGGCCGTGGCAAAAGGTCTTAAAGCCATTACATATATCTAAGACTACACTTGCAGAGGAGTTCATACAAAAGCTACCATTTACACGAAAAGTTTGTATTTGTATAAAAACGGATTCAACTTGCCAATCATGAGCTTAATCTGACTTTTTACATAAAAATACCACACAATACCAGATTTTGCCAACTCACTAACTTCTTTCTGTTAGTCGAATTTTGGCCGACTTAACCAGTGTTTCCCAACCAGACGTATGGGGATCCCTAGGGTACGTGAGCACTTCCCAGGAGGTACTTGGAATGATTTCAGATTTAAAATAAATAGCACAGTTTACATCCTTAAGAATATTTCTGTAGGATGTCTGTGTAATCCCTCATTCATCCAGGTCTGATCCATTGTAAAAGCCTGAAACTGGAGACAATCGCTGTTTACAGTTTCAGTGTAGGTAGCCCCTCCATTTAGATATAAGGCAGTGTCGACCAGCAATCTGACCAGAACTGAAGAGTTCTAAGCAGCAAAACGTCTTCACTCTCGTTTTGTCCAGTTGATAGATTTAACTTTGGCTTTTATTATTACTACTTCTGTAGGATTAATTTTATTAGTGAAACTCCAGTACTGTTAATATGGGGTACTCGATGTGGGACAACAGTTAGGGGGTGCTCAAGACAAAGGTGGGGAACTAGTGGACTAAGACACACTCGACTCATGAATCAAACGACTACAGGACTACAGCCCTAATAAATGGGTCAGAAATGAAGATGGACCAGGGGATTCGAGCTGTATCTAACATTCTGTCTTTTCTTCTTATTAGATGCAGTACTCCTTCAGTAAAGTATTTGGAGTTAATACCAGTCAAGTTGAACTGTTTGAGGATGTAGCCAAGCCTCTTGTCGATGACCTTATTCATAGAAAAAATGGTGAGTGTTCATTTTAAATATCAGAACTCAAATTCATTCAAATCAATCTAAATCTATACTGGATATAATTCAATTCAGTTCAATTCATTTATTTTTGTAACGCCCAAAATCACAACAACAGTTGGGCGTTCATGTTTTGGTTGATGGGGGAAACCGGAGTACCCGGAGGAAACCCATCCAGACACGGGGAGAAACATGAAAAACTCCACACAGAAAGGCCTGGCGACCCGGGGATCCAACCAAACCTTCTGCTGTGAGACATGAGCCACTCAGCCACCGTGCTGCCTACACACAAAAACAAAACAACAGGAAAAATCAGACAGAACAAGAAAAATCGGCCAGGCGAGGAGGAGGAAGACCAGACGAGGAGGAGGAGAGCCGGGCGAGGAGGAGGGCCAGGTGGGGAGGAGGAGAGTGTCCAGCTGTCATCGGGGCATCTGAAAGAGATACACTCCACAGGGGGAGTGGGACAGGGGACAACATGTGAATAGCATTGCTGATGAGAAAATAGGACAAAGCAGAGGATAGTGCTCAGGTTGCCATACTTCCCCCAGCTAGTTATCTCCTACTGCAGCCTGTCTTATCCCGGGTTTTAATGTCCCTAACTCCCTCACTATGTAACCTGGTCATATGCTATACCGAAGAGGAAGGTTTTAAGCCTGGTCTTAAATACAGAGACTGTGGGGGCCTGTTTAGCATCAGCAGGGAGTTGATTCCATAGCACAGGAGCTTGGTAACTGAATGCTCTCCCTCCCACTGTACTTTTGGACACTCTAGGAACCACTAATAGTCCTGCATTCTGAGAGCGGAGTGCTCTGTTTGGCTGGTACGGGACAATAGCATCTTGCAGATAGGATGGGGCCATACCGTTTAGGGCTTTGTATGTCAGGAGGAGGACTTTGAATTTGATTCTAAGCTCGACAGGAAGCCAGTGGAGATATTTTAATACAGGACTGATGTGGTCTCTTCTTTTAGTTCCTGTTAGGACTCTGGCCGCTGCATTTTGGACCAACTGGAGGCTCCTTATAGTACTTTTGGGGCAGGCGGTGAGCAGAGAATTACAGTAATCAAGTCTGGAAGTAACAAATGCATGGATGAGTTTTTCAGCATCGTTTTTAGGTAAAATATTTCTAATTTTAGTTATATTTCGCCGGTGAAAGTATGCGGTTTTACAAGCTAGGTTTATATGGGCTGTGAATGAGAGATTTTGATCAAATAGGACTCCAAGATTTTTTACAGTAGGGCTAGAAGCTATACTCACATTGTCAAGTGAGATTATCTGGTCCGACAGAGAATCTCTTTGACCTTTGGGACCAACGACAATGACCTCTGTTTTTTCAGGATTTAAGAGCAGGTAATTCAAGGTCATCCAGGTTTTGATGTCCTTCACACAGGCACTGAGTTTATCTATTTGATCAGTCTGATTTGGTTTCATTGATAAGTACAGCTGAGTGTCATCAGCATAGCAGTGAAAATTTATGCCATGTTTTCTGATAATGTTACCCAATGGCAACATATACAGAGTAAATAGGATTGGACCAAGCACAGATCCTTGTGGAACACCACAGGCTACTTTAGAACAGGGAGAGGTGCTCTGGTTTAAACTAACAAACTGGTACCTATCTGATAGATAGGATTTAAACCATTTGAGGGCGGTCCCTCTGATTCCAATGTCACATTCTAACCTCTGCAGTAGAATGTTGTGATCAATGGTGTCAAACGCTGCACTGAGGTGCAGTAGGACCAGGACTGAAGCCAGCCCGTTATCAGCAGCTAGTAGTAAGTCATTTGTTACTTTAAGCAGTGCAGTCTCTGTGCCGTGGTGAGCTCTGAATCCAGATTGAAATTTTTCAAATATATTATTGTCCTGCAGGTGGTGGCAGAGCTGTTTCACCACCACTCGTTCTAGAATTTTTGAGAGGAAGGGAAGATTAGAGATAGGTCTATAGTTGACTAGTTCATCAGGATTTAGATTAGGTTTTTTCAAAAGGGGTTTAATCACAGCATACTTAAAGGACTGAGGAACGTAGCCATTTCCTAACGACATATTTATTATGCTATGGATGGAATCTATTATTAGGGGGAGGGCTTCTTTGAGGAGTCTGATTGGAATAGGGTCGAGCATACAGGTTGATGGTTTGGACGACATGATGGCTGAGGTAATCTCCACCTCATCAACAGGAGTAAATTTATTTAATATTATTAGAGGATCTATGTGGGATATTGGTATTACAGACTGGATTAGCTCAGAGCTGATTTTAGGAGTAGCTTTGTTGATTTTGTTTCTAATGGTTGTAATTTTGTAATCGAAGAAGTGAAGAAAGTCATCACAACTAATGTTCGAGGGGATAAGAGACTCATTAGAAGTGTGGGAGTTTGTCAGCCTGGCTACAGTGCTGAACAGAAATCTGGGGTTATTTTTGTTTACTTCTATTAGATTTGAATAGTATCTAGTTCGGGCTTTCCGCAGAGTGGCCTTATAAGTGAGCAGGCAGAGCTTCCATGCCTTCAGAGACTGCTCAGAGCGCGAGCGGCGCCAAAGTTTCTCTGTGCGTCTTACATGTTGTTTGAGTGTCCTGAGCTGTAACGTGTACCAGCCGGAGGTCTTGGTTTAATGCTTTTCTGTTTTAGCGGAGCTACAACATCGAGAGCAAATTTTAAGGTGAGCATTGTTCTGTCAACCAATTGATCAGTGACAATTGGATTAAAATTATTGTCATTGTCACATGACATATCTTTCAGTAATGGCTCAATAATTTCTTTAAACTCTGTAACCGATTTATCTGATAATGTTATTTTCATTATAGTTTTTTTCTGTGGGACTGGATAGTCTTTTAGTATAAAAGGTAATTAAGAAATGGTCAGAGAGTATAGGGTTTTGAGGAAGGACAATTAGATCATTAATCTCAATACCGTAGGTTAGAACGAGATCTAGAGTGTGATTGTGACAGTCGGCTTATTCACACTCTGGGTGAAACCGATCCCATCCAGGAGTGCGCCAAAAGCATTACTGAGGCAATCACTGCCGTTATCTAGATGTATGTTGAAATCTCCAACTATAACAATCCTATATAATCCTATATAAGAGCAACACTGTCAACTAATAACTCAAATATGACATTATTTTGGTATATGTAGTTTTCAAATGTTATGAATTACCGTATTTTTCAGACTATACGTTGCTTCGGAGTATAAGTCTCACCAGCAAAAAAATGCATAATAATGAAGAAAAAATTTTTGCATTGGACTACCATTTTTTGGGGAAATTTATTTTACAAAATCCAAGATCAAGAACAGACATTTTATCTTTAAAGCCAAGTTATAATAACAATAGAACTATGAAAAAAGTGCGACTTGTGGTCTGGAAAATACGGTAGTTGCAATGTAACAAAAATCTTTGTACATACATCTTGTAGGTCTGCTGTTCACGTATGGTGTCACTGGAAGTGGTAAGACATTCACCATGACTGGCTCACCTGGAGAAAGTGGACTCCTCCCTCGCTCCCTGGATATGCTTTTTAACAGCATCAGCCCCTTTCAGGCCAAAAGACTTGTATGATTCTTATACAATACAGAGCAGTTTTCAAGACTTTTAATACATTATAGTACAAACATTAAAACAATTGTAAATGATTACTTGTTAGGTGTTCAAACCAGATGATAAAAATGGGATGGAGATCCAGAACACTGTGGAGGTTCTCTTGGAAAGGCAAAAGCGTGATAGCCAGCAGCCAAATGCGCCCATGACTCCCTCCTCAAGGTAAACAATATTTATTTAAGCTATTATATTAAGTAATTGATTCTTGGTCATATTTCAAATATGCACTGTGGACAGAGAGACATTTGAGAGGGCACTGAAAAGAGTCTTAATTCCCAGTATGGTTGAAATTGGTTTAATTGGAACCCTTCCTATCCATGTGTTTGTAGGCAGAAGGCAGACCCTAACGTTGCAGACATGATCAGTGCCAAGATGGATGAATACAGCTGTTACAGTGTCTTTGTGTCATACATCGAAATCTATAACAATGAGATCTATGACCTGCTGGAGGAGTCTGATTGACCCAATCAGACCAAAGTAAGATTCTACAGTGTGTTCTCCACTAAGGTTATTTATGTGGAAAGACACTAAACGGTGTCTATGTGGAAAAGACACTAAACGGTGTCTTTCCACATGTTCATCTGGATTTTTTTCTTAATATAAAAACATTCTTTAAAAGGGCTCTGCATAACTTGTGATAGAGGATCTGCCACCTTTTCTCTCCATGGAGACAGTGTTCTACAATATGACATTCAACCGTTCCATCTCCATAGAAACAAGCCGTTGATGCCACAGGCCTGGCAATAGTGCACATCTGTGGAGAGCCAACCCCCCTCGCAATAAGAGTGCATGTTTTTTTGTTTTGTTTTTTCAATCATGAAAAAAAGGATTAATTCAAGATATACAAGTTGTTTAACACCATATTGTGGAACATTCGATGTCATGTGATAATATCTCAATAAGACAAGTAGGTGATGAACTCCCTACCTGAAAAGTTGCATTGTGTACCTATTAACAACTGAATTTGTATTTAAACTACTCCATATATTCCATCACTACCTTGACCTTCTAGTTCCATTTAAAGAATTCACTCTTGCACCTTGTTTTTGTCAGGTGGCTTGATGGTGAAACTCCTGTGCGAAACAAAGAGTTCATGTATGTGGTACACGACACTTTTTGCAGCCTAAACATGGCTATAGCTGCTCTCCCATAGTCCATCCACCCCATGAATCTTAACCCTAAACCTGCATGTAGCTCCTCACTAATTGGCTTAACTGAGATGCTTTGGTGGCTGTCTATGTGATAGGTTCACAACCTATATTAGAGTTCAAAAGAGAAGAGAAGACAAGAGAGATTATTTTGTCTCAATATTGAGGAGAAAGAGCGGAGAGGCAAAAAACCCCAGTTACAAACCACCACCCTCTCTGGGGCCCAAACCGTCTTTCACCTCTTTTATTAAAGTTAGGGAACCCTAGTTACATACACATCTGAAGGGGGGGAGGGGCAAGCAGTGTAAAAACATATGACAAAATTCACAGAGAAATATATTTTGTTTTTGCATTTCCAGAAGGTCACTCTTTCCACAAAACATCCTCCCATGATGTTTCTGTTTCAGTTTCACAGTGACCTTCTTCCCGTGGGATCCTGCACTTTCAAAAGACATTTTCTGCAAGACTCAAGAACAAACATTAGTGCAGATTACATAGTTTACATAATTGAATATAATGACTAAATAAAGTAGTGAACTGACTATAACTAATAGTAATGACTAAATAAAGAGTGAACATTACATTACAGTACCTTTAAAATGAACAGTGAGATAACATAATATAACTTGAATATATATTTTGAATCCATCACTATGCAATCTATCATAAGTGATACTTCCTCCAATATGTCCTTCATCTGTATGTGACCGGCTTAAGCTGAACTAGGTCCTGCGCGTGTGTGTTACTGTTGATTACTCTCATTTGTGTTTCCCTGTGTGTTTTGTGTGTATACCGTACATTTTGGACTATAAGCTGTGACTTTTTTCCCACACTTTGAACCTTGCGGCCTATACAACGGTGCTGCTAATTTATAGATTTTTACTGGCTGACAGTCACTGGAGGGCACTCTGCTAGTGATTGAACATACAGGTATGTTCATGGTGTGTTTTTGCTATGGTACTCTGGGATGTTGATGCCGATGCTTCATTCACAGGACAGAAACCAGGCGAGTGTGAGCAAGTTGTTTCTGGTAGACCTGGGAGGAAGTGAGCGCACCAAGAGGACTGGAGCCACAGGCAGCCGCCTCAGGGAAGCATGTATGGTTCACTCTACAACTCGCTTTATGTGTGATACATGGCGCTTGTGAGGTCAGAAAATCCTCCTGTGTCAATCTCTGATAAAATGAAGCAACCATGGACAATCTTCTGTCCCGGAAGTAGAATGAGAGATATAGTAGTTGGCCAGATAAAAAGTGCTTTGTTTTTCAGATTTAGTAATCAGTGTTATCTATTGGACATTTTTAAATGGTTCTTTTGAAGTGGGTGCCTCATAGAAGGAAATTACGTGTTACTGCGCTCCTATAACTTTGCCGTATTTATCGGTTTAGTCAAATTATTCTGTCTTGATTTGAACGATTTTAGGAGGACTTTTGCCTGTTCAAAATGAATATCCAAAGTGAAAATCTAGAAATGTTGAGATAGGCTCCAGTGGGGTAAGGGCTCAAGAGAGACACAGACTAAATGTGCACAGATACTACAAAAGAGGTCAAGGCTGCATTGGAACATAACTAGACTCATAAACTTTATAAACCTTTTAAACTTTGCGTAGTATTGAAGCATTTTAGCCACATATGGGTTTCAAAAATGTCTATATCTCTTCAGGCAATATTAACCAGTCTCTGATGACTTTGAGGAGCTGTATGGAGGTGCTGCGAGAGAACCAGATGTGCGGCACTAATAAGGTTAGACAAGAGGGTATTTCTTTTGTCATGTTCATATTGTCTAATGTTTAAATGATGCTTGTATTTGTAGAGGCCGGAAAACCAGACACCCCTTTAAAATTTTATTTTACAAGTCATGTGGTTCCATTATCTATTTCAAGTTAAAAAGTGTATTTCCTTCAGTGGCCAGTAGATGGCGAATATCGCGCAGTGTAGCAGAAAGTAGACTTGAGCACTGCAGAGGAAGAATCAATCCTCTCTGAAATAAATGCAGCTCAAAACGTGCTCTCTGTCTACTTTTCTGCTTACAGGTTTGTAACACCAGGATTATTAGTTTTATGTCAAGTATCAGAGTGTGGGAGGTCGAAGGTTGAACTGAGTGTCGTGGTAGGTGTGGAACAAAAGTTAGAGAGGTTTTGGAGCACATTGTGGCGGTGCTGGGCTATCCTGTGGAGCTAAGGGTCATGTGTAGAAGTGCAGCGTGGGTCAAATTAGGTCAAACAGTTAAGGACACGCTGGAGTTATGTGATTTGTGACAATTGTGAAACATTCTTTTTATGGGTTATGTGGCATTGAGTGTACATTTTGAGTTTGTGGCCAGGTACCTGAAGGGCTGTGGCAGAGGTGTGTTAAGCACATGGTCATGTTGGGCGGGAAGACACCGGCGCCATCTTGTGGACACTTGCGGGATTGTCAATTTGTGAAACTGGGTGAATTGGCTAAACATGTCATGGGTTATTGTTAGAAAGGTTCAAATGAGTTAAAGATGAAAACATGAATCAATTTTTTTGTAAAATTGGTGTTAATAAAATGTGTGTTCACTGTTGTCAATGTGTGTAAATATCAATGTTATATATATGGATTGTCATGTGATGTGCAGAGGAAGAATTAATCCTCTCTGAAATAAATGCAGCTCAAAACGTGCTCTCTGTCTACTCTTCTGCTTACAGGCTTATTTCAGCGAGGCATATGTCCTCTGAACCGCTGGTCAGAGGAGCAACATATTTCAGATGGTGCCTTACAGAAACAGCAAATTAACCCATCTTTTTAAAAAGATGTGGCTTTCGAAGTCCTCTGGAAAGGTATTGTTTTCTCAGCCAGCACCACATGAACAGGCTGTGTTAATATATTATCTATTAGTCTTTATGAGGGCATAAACCTATTGGGGTCTACAATTCTTGTATTAGTTTAGCAGTTTTTATTACTGTGTTACTGACTCCCAATACAGACTTGTGTAAATCGTGCACTGTGAAGTCTTGATTTATAAATAAACTGCAAATCTAATGGCAATAATAACTTTTCAGAAAATTTATAAAATTGTGCAGGACTACTTGTTGCACTATCAGATGATTGTAAAAAAAAAAACAAGTTATGTCATAAAAAGTTTCTTTTAATTTAGGATACAGAAGTGTTTGAATACTAACATTTCATTGTGCTGATTTCAGGTCAAAAAAGGACAATCGCCAACACTCCACTGAACCCTGAGTCGAGTCGCTCCCACGGCATTTTCACCCTAAAGCTGGCCCAAGCGCCTCTGGATGCAGGCAGAGACCACATACTGCAGGTGTCACGCTGCTCTTTTGTTCTGTATGGAGCCTCTTTAGGCCGGTGTTATGTGTGTTAGGCCTGTCTTATTCTGTGTTATGATTGTGTTTTTGCTATGGTACTCTGGGATGTTGATCCCGATGCTTCATTCACAGGACAGAAACCAGGCGAGTGTGAGCAAGTTGTTTCTGGTAGACCTAGCAGGAAGTGAGCGCACCAAGAGGACCGGAGCCACAGGCAGCCGCCTCAGGGAAGCATGTATGGTTCACTCTACAACTCGCTTTATATGTGATAAATGGCGCTTGTGAGGTCAGAAAATCCTCTTGTGTCAACCTCTGATAAAATGAAGCAACCATGGACAATCTTCTGTCCCGGAAGTAGAATGAGAGATATAGTAGTTGGCCAGATAAAAAGTGCTTTGTTCTTTTTATGGGTTATGTGGCATAGAGTGTACATTTTGAGTTTGTGGCCAGGTACCTGAAGGGCTGTGGCAGAGGTATGTTAAGCACATGGTCATGTTGGGCGGGAAGACACCGGCGCCATCTTGTGGACACTTGCGGGATTGTCAATTTGTGAAACTGGGTGAATTGGCTAAACATGTCATGGGTTATTGTTAGAAAGGTTCAAATGAGTTAAAGATGAAAACATGAATCAATTTTTTTGTAAAATTGGTGTTAAAAAAATGTGTGTTCACTGTTGTCAATGTGTGTAAATATCAATGTTATATATATGGATTGTCATGTGATGTGCAGAGGAAGAATTAATCCTCTCTGAAATAAATGCAGCTCAAAACGTGCTCTCTGTCTACTCTTCTGCTTACAGGCTTATTTCAGCGAGGCATATGCCCTCTGAACCGCTGGTCAGAGGAGCAACATATTTCAGATGGTGCCTTACAGAAACTCCAAATTAACACATCTGTTTAAAAACTACTTTGGAGGGGGGGGGGGGGGCACAATTCAAATGGTGGTCTGTGTCAACCCAAAGGAAGTCGACTACGTGGAGAGCAAGGTAAAAACAGCTCTAGAACAACACTGCTCACTCCCACTCGGAGGTGCTCACGGTAAAATCTCATACACAACAGGAACTTAAGGAGGAAGCATTATGCAAAATCTTTTTTTTTTCCATCTACCAAGTTATAATCTTGTTCCCTTGTCAAAAACATACCTGAAGAGGTTTTAGATGTCATCCATGCATGTTTGAGCATTTTGGTGCTCTCCCATGCCCCATTTAAACCCTCTTTACAGTTAGATGTAAGATTTTGTTCAAGGCTCCACCCACAACCCTACATCACCCATGCTCCCACCCGACAATTCTCCATAAATATACAAAAACGTGATACAAAACTGTACACAACAACTTTACAAACCATGAAAGAACCATGAAAAAAAAAAAGTATTTTGTAATATCACAAACATGCTTTACAGCCATGTGTTAGTAGTACTCAGAAGATGCTCAGAAGAAGTTACGGGATGGCTTTTGCACTGTTAAAACTGCTGGAGACCTGATGGGATTTTACTATTCATAACTGTCTGAGCCCAAGAAAGCACAGTTTGAATTTTCCCCAGAGACTACCTTGTAAGTGGGATTGAAGGTCCTATATTACAGATAAATTTACTCATGAGCTTTTAGCCATGTTATACTGCTGTTACCTCCTCAAAAACATAACTTTAGTTGTGTTTAGTTTCATTCACACAAGTTTGAGTAACCCTCTGTTCCACCTTCTTATGTCATTAAGTGGTAGTTTTAATGTTAACTATTTGTAGCATAAATTGAATTGCTATATACTGCATATGAACACAATATGCAGGGTTCTTGTTATAAACGTGTGAATGAAAGAAAATGCAACTGTGTATTTGATGAGGATACAACATAACAGATACAAAAATTAGCATAATATAGGCCCTTCACACGGTAAATAAAGCAAAGTACAACCTTGTTTTAAATGTGGGAGCCAGTAACCTTAATCGTCACTCAAAAGCTCACAGTCCATTTTGAACGTGAAGTCATGATTTAGAAATGTGAAACTTTGTGTGGTGCAGTTGGTGATGCAATTCGCCAAGATGACCGAGGAGGTGGAGGTGGCGCGACCTACTGACCGGACCATCTGTGGAGGAGGAAGGGCCGCTGCTACTGGTAATGCCACAACTCACACACATTTGCACCACACATTGAGCATTCTGTGTGCTGTCATGATACTAAAATGTAAAAATCTATTTTGATACTAAGGAATAGACTTGATGCTGAATGCTGATTCTGATACCATAGTAAAAAAGCACTATTTAGACCAGGGGTCACCAACATTTTTGAAACTGAGAGCTACTTCATGGGCACTGAGTCATACGAAGGGCTACCAGTGTGATACGCTCTTCTGAAATAACAAATTTGCTCAAGCATAAAAAACTGTCATATGCACTTTAACACCCAGTCTAAAAGAAGCTTACAGTAGCACTCTGACACTGACCCTGATGCCTGTCTCCAGTTCCAATTTCGTTTAAGTTGTTTTATTGATTCAGTTTTCCATGGTGCCGCAGGTTTGGAGGGGGCCTTGCTTAATTTAAGAGGAGCAACTGTATCTAAAGTGGATTGAAGTTTGCTGTTAAAATCATCAACAATAAAATCACAGGAGGCAGGTAAAACAATTGGAGGAGTGTTCTCTAAAATTTGAATAAAATTTGCGGCCTCTTCAGGGGTAAGATGACGCTTCCTCACAGTTCTCACAGAGGTCTCCCGGTGAATAAAACCAGTAATATTAAAAAACACACAGAAATGATCTGACACAGCCAGGTCAACAACAGAGGACACACTCGCAGACAGGCCATGAGTGATGACCAAGTCCAGAGTGTGTCCTCTGTTGTGAGTTGGCTGTCACATGCTGGGTAAAATCCATGTAATTAAGAACATTTAAAAATTCGCTTGCAACAGGGTCTAAAATATCTACATGTAAATTAAAATCACCAGTTAAAATAATCATATTGTAAGAATTATGTAGAATTGATAAAAATTCCGAAAATTCATTGATAAAAATACTGCACTTTTTTGGTGGTCTGTAAATTGTTACTGCTAAAATTTGTGGGTTATTAAAAACAACTGCGTGGTATTCGAAACTTGTAAAATGATTAAATAAAATAGGTTTGGTGGCCAGAGTACTTGAACATATAGAAGCAGTGCCACCTCCCCTTTTACTACCCCTAATTGAAAAAGCATAGTTAAAATCAGAGGGGGAGGCCTCATTGAGAACAACCGGTCCGTCTCCACCCAACCAAGTTTCCGTTAAAAAGAGACAGTCAAGTTTGTGGTCTAAAATTAAGTCATTGACAATAAAAGCTTTGTTCAGCAGAGAGCGGACATTTAAAAGTGCCATGTTTATTGTTGAAGGAGGATGAGTAGGAGGAATCTTTGATAAATTAATTTTGGTGAGCTGTGATAAATTATTGATGTTAACTGTACGATTGTAAGAGTTTTTGTGAATAGGCCGCTCTCTGCTGAAAATTACCGGGATATGATGTGATGATTCTATTGATGGCGTGGACGATGGTGATGGGGTTTCTGGAGAAAACCGTCATGTAGATTCTATTGTGAGCTGTATGTTCTGGGAAAAAAGAAATGAATCATGGAGATTTGGATGAAGAAGGTGGTGGTGCAGAAGGATTTGAGCCAGATGCGAAGTTGTCTTAAGCGGCTGAATTTGATGTCTCCAAAGCGAGGTGGGGTGAGTGGGCCGGAGATTATGCATTTTTTATTTAGACTATGGATGGTGGAGATGAGAGTTAAGAAGTGGTCCTTAAGTGTTTCTGACTGCTGCAAACGGAGATCATTAGTTCCAACATGAATCACAACTGTGTTAACTGTGGCATGCTGACGTAGGATGTTGGGGGCGGAGTTTGTGATGTCCTGGACGAGGGTACCTGGGTGACAAGACGTGTAGCCATTTTTCACCCTCACGTGTCTGACCAAGGAGGAGCCCAGTATCAGAACGGAGGGACCTGAGGGACCTGGCCGCGGCGCTGAGGCTGGAGCCGCTGGTGGAGCCTGTGCTAGGTCTCTCTGTGGCGCTGTGGAAACACCCGCTGGAGCAGAGCTACTAAACATTTTCACAAACAGAACATGGGACAGTTTTTCACATTTTAAAACAAGTTAATATTCCTCGCCCTCTTCTTCTCCCTCCATGGAATCAGCACCCACTTCTTCATAATCCTTCTCTAGAGCAGCCATGTCCTCTCTGGCCTCAGAGAACTCTCCCTCCTCCATCCCTTCTCCTACGTACCAGTGTACAAAGGCACGCTTGGCGTACATCAGATCAAACTTGTGGTCGAGCCGAGCCCAGGCCTCAGCGATGGCCGTGGTGTTGCTCATCATGCACACGGCCCTCTGCACTCTGGCCAGGTCTCTTCCAGGGACCACAGTGGGAGGTTGGAAGTTGATGCCCACCTTGAAACCTGTGGGACACCAGTCTACAAACTGGATAGGTCTTAATGGAGGCAATAGCGGAGTTGACATCTTTGGGAACCACAGCCCCACGGTAAAGCAGGCAGCAGGCCATGTACTTGCCGTGGCGAGGGTCACATTTGACCATCTGGTTGGCAGGCTCAAAGCAGGCGTTGGTTATTTCAGCCACTGTCAGTTGCTCATGAAAAGCCTTCTCAGCAGAGATGATTGGGGCATAGGTGGCCAAAGGGAAATGAATCCGAGGATATGGCACTAAGTTGGTCTGAAACTCGGTGAGATCTACATTGAGAGCACCATCAAAGTGAAGAGAAGCTGTAATGGAGGACACAATCTGACTCATGAGCCTGTTCAAATTGGTGTAGGTTGGGCGCTCAATATCAAGGTTTCTGCAGCAGATGTCATAGATGGCTTCATTATCGACCATGAAGGCACAGTCTGAATGCTCCAGGGTGCTGTGGGTGGTCAGGATGGAGTTGTAGGGCTCCACCACAGCAGTGGACAGTTGCGGAGAAGGGTAGATGGAGAACTCCATAGTCGACAGAAAGACGCTCCATCAGCAAAGACGTAAAGCCAGAGCCAGTTCCACCGCCAAAGCTGCGGAACACCAGGAAGCCTTGGAGACCAGTGCACTGGTCAGCCTAATGACAGATAGGAGATATAACATCATACATTTAACAACCATAACGTATGACCAAAACATAAAACACAGTATACAGTGAATAAAAATTTACCCACCAGTTTTCGGGTTCTATCCAATACAAGATCAATCATTTCTTTTCCAACTGTGTAATGCCCACGAGCATAGTTGTTAGCAGCATCTTCCTTTCCAGTGATGAGTTGCTCAGGGTGGAATAGCTGACGATAGGTTCCGGTACGCACCTCATCTACAAATACATTAGATGCGAAATGGCAGTAGTCATTTTAGTAATAACCCAAGTACCAACAACTGACTTAAAAAGTGCTTTAAAATCTGACTTTACCTATTACAGTTGGCTCCAGGTCCACAAACACGGTTCTGGGCACATATTTTCCCGCTCCCGTTTCACTGAAAAAGGTGTTGAAAGAGTCGTCTCCTCCTCCCACAGTCTTTTCACTGGGCAGCTGTCCGTCAGGTTGAATGCCATGTTCCAGACAATAAAGCTCCCAGCAAGAGTTTCCAATCTGACCACCAGCCTGCCCCACGTGGATGGAGATACACTCACGCTGAAACACAGATCATACAAAATGTGAAATACTGTTGGAGGCAGCTAGAAACATATTTACAGCGTGTTTCAATTCTAATAAAATAGTAATAAAAGTAACACTGTGCTTAGCTAGTAAAGGCAGTGATGTTAGCAGTTAGCACTAATATCACATCACAAGTATTATAAAAATACTGATAACTCTTGACCGAAGTTTATAAATCGTTGCATTTGTGTCATTATTATAAAAGGTTATAACTTTGAAGGCAGTGTATTGTTGATGCAATCACAAATACAAAGCTTTAACTGTTGCTAGGGGCAACGGTACAAATGGCCTCAGGCCATAAAAAGCAGGAAAATACATAAAAGTTCATCAAATCTGAGTTTGTGTGGTTATTTAATCATTGTCTAGTGCAAACTCAAAATTACCCCCAAAAATACTACATACACCCTAACACCTCACACATGATCATTATTTAGCACAAAGACACAAAACATCTGAACTAAACTTAGCTAACGCCAGTTAATCGAATTCAATGGACGTTTAAAAAAAAATAAACAAAAAAAGATGAATACACAATGAAATGCCAAAAAGCAAAGAAAAAAACGTACCATGACTGACGGTTTTGATGAATTTGACAGTAGCTAATAAACACTGGGATTGTCCAGAGTCTTGTGGCCGCAGTCTGACGGTTTGAGGCGGGAGTTGTGTTTCCAGGTTAACGGCCCAATGTGCCTCCAAAAGGCGCCAAAAATATAGTAATATTTTTTTCAGTTAAATTATATATATTTTTGTAAAAAAAAAAAACATTTCCGTAGGCCTAATAATCTATTGTGGCCTACTAAATCTGTCCTGCTTCTCCTATACTCTTTTTTGGTCTTGTTTAATTATTCATAAACCATATAATCCTATACAAGCCTATTGAAAATAAAATAAAAAAATAAATGTAACTGCTACGTTTTACTTTTTATGTGTTTTCATTTGTATTATAATATTTTGATGTAATTTTGTCAATTGTCACTAGAGGGCGCAGTAGCGCAGCGTAAGGTCTGTGTACACACGGAGTAAGGCTCGTCAGAATGAGAAAAGTGACATGATTTAAAGCAGATAATTAAGTTGAAGTTTAAAGATATATTCCTCTCGGTGCACAGCCAACGAGGTTAGTTTTTGTCTGTTTTATTTTCAGGAAGTAAATTGTCGAATGTACTTTATTTTTTATTAAGTTAATTATTGTTTTCTCTGTGTGTTTCTTTAGTTTTCACGGGTGTATTTATTTGGATTCATGTGCAAGATGGAGTCTAAATTCATCAGTAGAGGAAACCATCTGTGTCTGTAGTGCCTGGAGGATTTACAATAAGGCTATATGTTTGTCCACCTTATCCATGTTTGGTCACTCTCTTATTTAAGCATCCTTGTCCATAAAATCCATCCATGTCCATCAAATGCTTTATTATTATTATTATTATTATTATTATTATTATTATTATTATATTGTTTATATAGAAGATTTAAGTGAGGTTTTGCATGAGTAAAATAAAACTAAAATAAGTTATTGTTGTTTTTGTTTTTGTTTTTTTTTAGCAATTTCCCTTCTTGAATGTGTGCCTGGTGACTGTGTAATAGGAATGATTGCCATCTCTTGATATCATTGGGATAGGAGGAAGAACTGCAATCTTTTCCAAATGATAACGAGAAAATATAGCCAGGCCAGTGGAGCCTCATGAAGTGAAACCAGTCTGTTTTTTGACAAGAAATCCAGTGCATTCGTACTATAAGTAAAAATGGTTGAGTTTCTTGTCATATATTTTCTACCTGATGAGAATATTAAGACAGATTTTACATTTCACATTTTTGTATCTATTTAATATGTGATTTTAAATGTAGTTCCTGAGTTCCAGAGGGTGGGGCAGTTGCAGAGAAGGCCCAATCCCCCTGGTCTCAAAAAAAATTTGAGTTTTGAAATCCATCTCTTTTTATTTCAGATACACCCTGATGTTGATGTGCTGGGACCCTGAGCCCGACCACAGGCCCTCCTTCCACAGCCTGGTGTCAGAGGTGCAGCACATCCTGTCCTGCCTGCAGGGGGAGCACTACATCAATCTGAAAGTCACATATGTCAACCTGGACCAGCCGAGACCATACCCCCCCATGACCGACTCTGCTGATGAACTGGAGGAGGATTCAGACAGGGACAATCCAAGTGAGGACTGAAGACTGTGGAACGACTGTTTTTCAATTTACAACTAGAGATTAATTTAAAGGAGCATTGTGTAAGTTTAATGGTGGATTAGACTGGAATGTACCACCATTTAGATGGGAACAGGTAAATTGTCTGTTGTTGTGGTTTGGTCAGATACAAATATCAAAATAATGCTCTTTAGCACTAAATGATCAGGTTAAACTTATGTGGGTTTTATTTTTTAGCATTTCTTATGAATATACCACATAGAATAATATGCTGTAAATATAAATTTGCTGTAATGCCCCTAATCTGATATTGTTATTACATTCTTGAATCTGAAAACAACCAGTGGTACAAGGACTTTAATGCTATTGTGTGCCAAAACGGTATGGGACGATTATATTTTCTGCAGAGACTTTCATTTTCAAGGGTAAAAATGGACAAAATGAATGTACTGTGTATCAAATGTGTGTAAATAGATATATAGGTATGTATGATGCAAAGATTTTAAAGAGAAAAATCTAGGTATTACATAAATTGTTACATTACTATAGCAAACCTGTGAAGACTTCCTTAGACTTGCAGGCAAAGTTAGGAGTCAAAGGTATGGACTTCCTTTGGTTCCATATCTTAACAATGACATTATAATATATGTAGAAGAACTCCCCAGTTTAGACTCAGTGCTACATGTCGTTCTTGGTGATGTAATGGCTGTTGGCTCTAAGATCGATTTTGAAATTGAGGTTTTATTGTTACACAAAATCAAACTTTACAGTCTTGTGTAACTAAATAATAGTGATCTCTTAAAGAGCAGCTGTTATAAATCAAAATTAACTTCACTTGGCACATTGTAGACCTAGTATTTCTTCATACATAGTTGGAAACCTTTCAAATTTGAAAGAAATCCTGGATTGGTTCCCCCTCCCCAAACTGCCACCTTAACGTGGTGGAGGGGTTTGAGCACCCGAATGATCCTGGGAGCTATGTTGTTGGGGGCTTCATGCCCCTGGTAGGGTCACCCATGGCAAACAGGTCCTGGGAGACGGGTCTGACTAAGAGCGGTTCAGAAGCCCATCATGAAGAGAAATCCAACGAGGCCGTTTACGTCGCCCGGACTGGCGTTACCGGGGCCCCACCCTGGAGCCAGGCCTGGGGTGGGTGCTCGGCAGCGAGCGCCTGGTGGCCGGGCCTTTCCCCACGGGGCCCGGTCGGGCCCAGCCCGAAGGAACAACGTGGGGCCGTCCTCCCGTGGACCCACCACCTGCGGGAGGAGCCATGAGGGGCGGGTGCGGAGAGATCCGGGCGGCAGTCGAAGGCGGGGACCTCGACGACCGGATCTCCGGACATGGAGACTAGCTCTGGGGACGTGGAACGTCACCTCGCTGGGGGGAAGGAGCCTGAGCTTGTGCGGGAGGTTGAGCGTTACCGGCTAGATATAGTCGGCCTCACCTCCACGCACAGCTTGGGCTCTGGAACCCAACTTCTTGAGAGGGGTTGGACTCTCCATTTCTCTGGCGTTGCCCGCGGGGAGCGGCGGCGAGCTGGTGTGGGCTTGCTCATTGCCCCACAGCTCAGCCGCTGCGTGTTGGGGTTCACTCCGGTGAACGAGAGGGTCGCGTCCCTGCGCCTTCGGGTCGGGGACAGGTCTCTCACTGTTGTGTCGGCCTACGGGCCAAACAGCAGTGCAGAGTACCCGGCCTTCTTGGAGTCCCTGGGAGGGGTACTAGACAGTGCACCAACCGGGGACTCCGTTGTTCTCCTGGGGGACTTCAACGCCCATGTGGGTAACGACAGTGACACTTGGAGGGGCGTGATTGGGAGGAACGGCCTCCCCGATCTGAACCCGAGCGGTGTTTTGTTATTGGACTTCTGTGCTAGTCACAGTTTGTCCATAACGAACACCATGTTCGAGCACAAGGGTGTCCATCGGTGCACGTGGCACCAGGACACTCTAGGTCGGAGGTCGATGATCGACTTTGTTGTCGTGTCATCTGACCTCCGACCGCGTGTCTTGGACACTCGGGTGAAGAGAGGGGCTGAGCTGTCAACCGATCACCACCTGGTGGTGAGTTGGATCCGCTGGCGGAGGAGGAAGCCGGACAGACCTGGCAGGCCCAAGCGCATTGTGAGGGTCTGCTGGGAACGTCTGGCGGAGCCCTCTGTCAGGGGGGTCTTCAACTCCCACCTCCGGGAGAGCTTCTCCCTGATCCCGGGGGAGGTTGGAGACATGGACTCCGAGTGGGCCATGTTCTTCACCTCTATTGTCGATGCGGCTGCTCGTAGCTGTGGTCGTAAGGTCTGTGGTGCTTGTCGCGGCGGCAATCCCCGAACCCGGTGGTGGACACCGGAAGTAAGGGATGCCGTCAAGCTGAAGAAGGAGTCCTATCGAGCCTTGTTGGCTCGTGGGACTCCTGAGGCAGCTGATGAGTACCGGCGGGCCAAGCGTGCCGCGGCTCAGGCAGTCACAGAGGCAAAAACTCAGGGTTGGGAGGAGTTCGGGGAGGCCATGGAGGAGGACTATCGGACGGCCTCAAAGAGATTCTGGCAAACCGTCCGACGCCTCAGGAGGGGGAAGCAGTGCTTCACCAACACTGTTTACAGTGCGGGTGGAGAGCTGCTGACTTCGACTGGGGATGTTGTCGGGCGGTGGAAGGAATACTTTGAGGATCTCCTCAATCCCACTGTCACGTCTTCCGAGGAGGAAGCAGAAACTGGGGTCCCAGAGGCGGACTCGTCCATCACCCTGGCTGAAGTCACTGAGGTGGTTGGCAAGCTCCTCGGTGGTAAGGCTCCGGGGGTGGACGAGATCCGTCGTGAGTACCTCAAGTCTCTGGATGTTGTGGGGCTGTCTTGGCTGACACGTCTCTGCAACATCGCGTGGCGGTTGGGGACAGTACCTGTGGAATGGCAGACCGGGGTGGTGGTCCCTCTGTATAAGAAGGGGGACCAGAGGGTGTGTTCCAATTACAGGGGAATCACACTCCTCAGCCTTCCCGGTAAGGTCTATTCCAGGGTACTGGAGAGGAGAATCCGACCGATAGTCGAACCTCGGATTCAGGAGGAGCAGTGTGGTTTTCGTCCTGGTCGTGGAACACTGGACCAGCTCTATACTCTCCATCGGGTCCTCGAGGGCTCATGGGAGTATGCCCAACCAGTCCACATGTGTTTTGTGGATCTGGAGAAGGCATTCGACCGTGTCCCTCGTGGTGTCCTTTGGGGGGTGCTCTGGGAGTATGGGGTCCGGGGCTCTTTGCTAAGGGCTGTCCGGTCCCTGTATGACCGGAGCAGGAGCTGTGTTCACATTGCCGGCAGTAAGTCAGACCTGTTCCCGGTGCATGTTGGCATCCGCCAGGGCTGCCCTTTGTCACCGGTTCTGTTCATTATATTTATGGACAGAATTTCTAGGCGCAGCCAGGGGCCGGAGGGGGCCTGGTTTGGGAACCACAGGATTTCATCTCTGCTGTTTGCAGATGATGTTGTCCTGATGGCTTCTTCGAGCCAGGACCTGCAGCAGGCACTGGGGCGGTTTGCAGCCGAGTGTGAAGCGGCTGGGATGAGAATCAGCTCCTCCAAATCCGAGGCCATGGTTCTCGACCGGAAAAAGGTGGTTTGCTCTCTCCGGGTGGGTGGTGAGTCTCTGCCCCAAGTGGAGGAGTTCAAGTATCTCGGGGTCTTGTTCACGAGTGAGGGAAGGATGGAGCGGGAGATTGACAGGCGGATCGGTGCAGCGTCTGCAGTGATGCGGTCGCTGTATCGGTCCGTGGTGGTAAAGAAGGAGCTGAGCCGGAAGGCGAAGCTCTCGATTTACCGGTCAATCTACGTTCCTACCCTCACCTATGGTCATGAGCTCTGGGTCATGACCGAAAGGACAAGATCGCGGATACAAGCGGCTGAAATGGGCTTCCTCCGCAGAGTGGCCGGGCGCACCCTTAGGGATAGGGTGAGGAGCGCGGTCACACGGGAGGAGCTCGGAGTAGAGCCGCTGCTCCTACACGTTGAGAGGAACCAGCTGAGGTGGCTCGGGCATCTGCTCAGGATGCCTCCTGGACGCCTCCCTAGGGAGGTGTTCTGGGCATGTCCCACCGGGAGGAGGCCCCGGGGAAGACCCAGGACACGCTGGAGGGACTATGTCTCTCGGCTGGCCTGGGAACGCCTTGGGGTCCCACCGGAGGAGCTGGAGGACGTGTCTGGGGTGAGGGAAGTCTGGGAGTCCCTGCTTAGACTGCTGCCCCCGCGACCCGGCCCCGGATAAAGCGGAAGAAGATGGATGGATGGATGGTTCAGTCATAATATCTGGATTTTTGTGTATATATTTTTGGAAAGGGATATCTTTATGTATTCTCCTTTTTTTCAAGAGTGTGTGTTGAAGAATAACTGGACTTAAACAACTGTTGATCTTACATAAACCAAAGCTCATGATCCACCACTAGAGGGCGTCCTCACTGCAGCAGCAGCACTCTGCTGCAGTGAGGCTGGGCTCCACAAACAGTGTTACACAAACACTGCAATAATTTCAACGAGTGAAATTCAGTATTCCTCTGCTGCAATATCCGTTCATTCATGATTCCAATTCAATGAAATCATACGAAACCTAAGGTTGTAAAAGCACAGATTTTTTTTTTTTTTTTTTTTTTTTTACCAAGAACTTTTATAGGGTACTGTATATGATTTAAAGGGAAAGGTTATGTGTGCATTATTTTAATGTACGCAGTTTCACTGTAATGTAGAAGTTTAGGACTTCAGCAAAACACTGTATTTGATTAACCAAAAAACTAAACAAAACGAAAGCCGCAAAATGCTGCATTAAGGAGATTAGATGTACAGTACATGTAATAAATCATTTTTTATGTTCTTTATGTGAAGTGAAGTTTGTTCTTTCAAACTGGCCTCAGTGCACCCCGTCCTGCTTAAGGCCCAAAGTTACTGGAGCACATTTTCGAATGCATTGTATAGAAAAACACATGATTGCTATCTTCTGTAGAAACATGTGCAGCTATATGGTTTTGATCCAGTTACATAATAGTCTGATTTCCAATTCAATGTAAAATTGACAATGCCATGTAATTTTAATATCCATTTAAAATTGCATTTGCAAACTTGGATTCATTCTGCAATTCATGAAAATCAAGCTCGGTTTATCATTTCAGTGAAAAGGAATATTTTTGGCACACCTTTAAATCAGCTATACTTGAAAAAAAAAAAAAAACACAAAGTTGAGGCTTCAAATTAGCTTTTATTAACTGGTTACAAACACAGGCAAAAGTCTGATGCATTCACCAGTTGTCAGTCTTAGTTTTAGTTATTTTGTGGGGTAAAATTACATAACAAACAGCACCAGGCATTTCAGCCTAATAATAAAGTTGGGTATGCACAACTAAATAGTTTGCCTGTGCAGTATCGTTGGCCCGATGAACTGTGACTGAACGATCATGAATAAATGAACAAGCCCCCTCAGTCCAAACTCGCATTTACAAATTGTACTGTATTGACTCTCATTATACAGTAGATATTTTCAGCTCTCTCCTCTTCCCCTCAAAGCACATCATGCAGTAAGTCCAGAGTCAGGAGGAAAGTGTGCTCCTGGAGTCAAGAAGTCTGGTCTAAAATTCCTTTTGTTGTCCTCCACGTGTTTACTATGTTTATGAATATTTCAGATTTCTATTATACCATGAATTCTCTGAAGAAGGCCTCAGCAGAAATGTATGAACCAACAATTCTCACCCAGCAGCTGCTGCATGAGCCATGACGAACTGGACAATAACAAAAATAGATTTTTGCACTGTAATGTCCCAGTGTCTCCTTCACTTAAAGTACTGAGTGATAGTATGTTAGAATTCCTGGATTCATGTCTCTAAATGGGTGAGGATGCTGTTTCAAAATGTTCTTTTATCAAGATTAGAAATTGAACAGATAATTATGGACACTTGAAGACACATCGTCCATTTATTTACTGCATGCTGGCACTCCACTTTCAAACACTAATCTTGTCTGGTATGGGCTGAAATAACCTTCTTCATATTTTTAACAGTGAAACATGGCCAGAGCTCTACACCTATTTAAACTTTCTAATGTGTAATCCTGTCTAATGTCAAATCCCTTTCCTTGTCACTCCCCTAAGGCTATTATGCAAGGAAATAAGCTGTACAACATTAACCGAGATGACAATGGCCAGGAATTAAATTCTGTAGTAGCTACAATCAAACACGTTTAGATAGATAGATAGATAGATAGATAGATAGATAGATAGATAGATAGATAGATAGATAGATAGATAGATAGATAGATAGATAGATAGATAGATAGATAGATAGATAGATAGATACTTTATTAATCCCCAGCCAGGGAAATTCACCTGTCCAGCAGCAAAACAGAGACACAACACAAATTGCACACAAATTGCACACAGTTATAAAATCACAAATAATACAAAGATAACAATACAAAGATAAGATGCACCCAATCAACAAGAGCTGTTATACAGTCTTATAGCAGCAGGAATGGCTGATCTACTGAACCTCTCAGTTCTACAGTGCAGCGAGAGAAGCCTGGTACTGTGGCTGCTTCTCTTAGCTGACACAGTCTCGTGCAGCGGGTGTCTGCTGTTGTTGAGGATGGTCTGCATCAGACTCCTCATCCTCTTCTCCACCAGCTCCCCAACAGAGTCCACCCTCCCACCCATCACTGACACACACTTCCTAATTAGCTTATCAAGCCTGTTACGGTCCCGTACAGTAATGCTGTTTCCCCAGCACACCACTCCAAAAAACACAGCACTGGCTACAACAGAATGGTAAAAAGTATGCAGAGACTCATTACAGACATCAAAGGATTTAAGCTTCCTAAGAAAGAAGAGTCTGCTTTGTCCTGTTTTGTAAGCTGCAGTTGTGTGCGCTGACCAGTTCAGTTTGTTGTCCAGATGAACTCTGAGATATTCATAAGACTGGACAACCTCAATTCTCTCACCAGCAATTACAACTGGATGATGGGGAGGGAGTTTCGGTCTACAGAAGTCTACAATCATCTCCTTTGTCTTAGATGTATTTAGAACAAGACCGTTTCTCTCACTCCAGACTGTGAAGGCAGCAATAAGGTCTCTATACTCCATTTCGTTCTCTCCTTTTACACATGCCACCACTGCTGTATCATCTGAATATTTCTGGATGTGATAGGATTCAGACTTATATGTGAAGTCAGCAGTGTATAGAGTAAAGAGAAACGGCGACAGTACTGTCCCCTGCGGAGCCCCAATGTTTGTCACCACTGTCTCAGAGATATTGCCACCCACCCTGACGTACTGTGGACGTTCTGTGAGGTAGTTGTGAATCCAAGTGATTAACATGGGATCCACTCCAATCACCTCCAGCTTTCCTCTCAGAATTTGAGGTTTGATTGTATTGAAGGCACTGGTGAAGTCAAAGAACATGAGTCTAACATACCCCCCTGTCCCATCCAGGAACGAGAGAGTTTTGTGTAACATGTATAAGACCGCATCATCCACACCCATTTCCTCCTGATAGGCAAACTGTAATGGGTCCACAGCTTGCTGCACCTGTGGTTTGAGAATCCGAAGTAAAAGCCTCTCAAAAGTCTTCATAATGACAGACGTCAAGGCCACTGGTCTGTAGTCCTTTACCCCTGTCGGCCTCCCTACTTTAGGGACAGGAACAATGCATGACGTTTTCCACTGGGACTTGTCCAGTACGAAGACTCTGGTTGAAAATAGTTTTAAGAGGCAGGGCCAACTCGGACGCACACTCCTTGAGGAGCCTAGGTGCTACCCCATCAGGACCAGCAGACTTCCGGGGACGCAGCCTACGTAGCTCAGCACGCACTTCATCAACAGAGAAGCCACGAGCAGCAGAGGTGGAGCAGCCGCCGGGTGGAGCAGAGCAGGGCACAGCAGCAGAGGTGGAACAGCCGCCGGGTGGAGCAGAGCCGGGCACAGCAGCAGAGGTGGAGTAGCCGCCGAGTGGAGCAGAGCAGGGCACAGCAGCAGAGGTGGAGCAGCCGCCGGGTGGAGCAGAGCCGGGCACAGCAGCAGAGGTGGAGCAGCCGCCGGGTGGAGCAGAGCAGGGCACAGCAGCAGAGGTGGAGTAGCCGCCGGGTGGAGCAGAGCAGGGCACAGCAGCAGAAGTGGAACAGCCGCCGGGTGGGGTAGAGCTGGGCACAGCAGCAGAGTTGAAGCAGCTGTCAGATGGAGAAGAGCTGGGGGCTGAGTCAAACCTACTGTAAAAGCGATTAAACTCATTGGCCATGTCAGCATTGCCCAGTGTCTCAGCTCTTTTGTGCTTGTAGCCAGTGATGGTCTTCATGCCCTTCCACACTTCTCTCGCGTGTGTGGATCAGTGTGTGTGTATCTGTGTGTGTGCATCAGTGTGTGTGTGTATCAGTTCGTGTGTGTATCAGTGCGTGTGTGGATCAGTGCGTGTGTGGATCAGTGCGTGTGTGGATCAGTGTGTGTGGATCAGTGTGTGTGGATCTGTGTGTGTGCATCAGTGTGTGTGTGTATCAGTTCGTGTGTGTATCAGTGTGTGTGTGTATCAGTGCATGTGTGGTTTAGTGCGTTTGTATCAGTGCATGTGTGTGTCAGTGCGTTTGTTGATCAGTGTGTGTGTATCAGTGCGTGTGTGGATCATTGTGTGTGTGGATCAGTGTGTGTGTGTGGATCATTGTGTGTGTGTGAATCAGTGCGTGTGCGGATCAGTGTGTGTGGATCAGTGTGTGTGGATCAGTGTGTGTGTGGATCAGTGCGTGTGGATCAGTGCGTGTGGATCAGTGCGTGTGTGGTTCAGTGCGTGTGTGGATCAGTGTGTGTGTGGATCAGTGCGTGTGGATCAGTGTGTGTGGATCAGTGCGTGTGGATCAGTGCGTGTGTGGTTCAGTGCGTGTGTGGATCAGTGTGTGTGTGTGGATCAGTGCGTGTGTGGATCATTGTGTGTGTGGATCAGTGTGTGTGTGGATCAGTGTGTGTGGATCAGTGCATGTGGATCAGTGCGTGTGTGGTTCAGTGCGTGTGTGGATCAGTGTGTGTGTGGATCAGTGCGTGTGTGGATGTGTGTGGATCAGTGTGTGTGGATCAGTGCGTGTGTGGATCAGTGCGTGTGGATCAGTGTGTGTGAATCAGTGCGTGTGGATCAGTGCGTGTGTGGTTCAGTGCGTGTGTGGATCAGTATGTGTGTTGATCAGTGTGTGTTTGGATCTATGTGTGGGGGTGTGTGTGCGTGTGTGTATGTTTCAACTGTACATGTGTGTGTACGTTTCACCTATACATGTTTATGTGTGTGTGTACGTTTCACCCGTATGTGTGTGTGTATGTTTCACCTGTACGTGTGTGTGTGTACGTTTCACCTGTACATGTGTATGTCTCACCTGTTCGTGTGTGTGTTTCACTTGTATGTGTGTGTGTACATTTCACCTGTACATGTGTGTACGTTTCACCTGCACGTATGTGTGTGTGCGTTTCACCTGTGCGTGTGTGTGTGTGTTTCACCTGTACGTGTGTGCACGTTTCACCTGTACATGTGTGTTTCAGGGTCAGACCCAAACACCAGGTCGATGCATGAGGAGTCAGTGGAAGACTGTTTATGTGACAATATCAGAAACAGGTGAGGCCCATTGTACAATATTACATGATTTTTTTTTTGTTATCAAATGTTTATTAATTTTTACAAAAACTATATACAAACAAACATCAACATAACATAACAGGTCCAGGACAAACGAAATAAAATAAAATAAAAAGATTTGTGCACATCTGTACATCCACATTCACTCTAGGCTTAGAAGAATTTGAAAACAATATGACATTCAATTGCCTATTGTATATATCACAAAAATGTAGTTTTAAGATCAGACACTATTTGGATCCAAAGATTAATAGTTTTCTCTTTCGCATTATGCATGCGTGCTGTGGACAATTCCAAGTAAGCAATGTCAATAAATGACAGTATCCATTGGCGGTGAGACAAGGAGTGAGGGGGCTTCCATCTGACTGCAACCATTTTTTTCGCAGCTGTTAGGCCACACAGAAAAACCTTTTCTTGCTCTTTGCGCAAGCTAAGCAAAGATATGTCATTCAGAATCAAAACCATAGGTGAGCAGGGAATATTACAAGATAGTAAAAGAGAGAGACTGTTGCTTACCACCCTCCAAAAGTTAAAAACACCTGGGCATTCCCATATCATGTGGAAATAGGTACCTAATGAGTTTGTATGACATAATGTACAATTTGGGTCCATTCTGCACTTCATGTTGAAAAGTCATGTCATACGTCCTGTGAATAAAGTTCAAATGTATTTGCTGATGGTCCGGGTTCTTAGATGAGCGAAGTACAGTGTCCCAAAGTGCTTCCCAGTTAAAATCCACAGGCAGGTTAGGAATATCATTCCTCCATCCAAGATCCAGTTGTAAGGGAGCATAAGACTTTTCTAGAATATGACTATAAAGTTTAGAGATTACACCCTTTGATACGCTACCATCTACAAATCTCAGCAAAGGATGAACCTGGAGTGGAGTCTGCCATGGAACCCCATATGTTTTCATGGCTGTTCTCAACTGGAGGTAAAAAAAGAAAGAAGAACGCTGTAAATTAAACTGAATGCACAGATCTTCAAATGAAAGAAGCCCCCTATCACCAAATATATCACCGAAGGAATGAATGCCTCTGTCGTACCAATGTCTACATTGAAATTGTTTCACAGAGCAATTATTAATGAGTATGCCTTCATTGTTAAAGATGGGGGAATACAAATTACATTTAATTGCAACGCCACATACTTTTTCTGCAGAACGCCAGACTGCAATGCAGTGGGATAGAACAGGGCCAAACCGCACACGACAATTATTCGGGGAAATATTAGCAAATAATACTTCAGTCAATCTCAGTGGATGTATCAAAGATTCCTCCAAAGAGCGCCAGGCTACATCCACTGAACTGTCAAACCAGGCGACCAAAGGCCGTAGTACAAAGGCCCAGTGATAAAGTTTAAAATTGGGAAGTGAAAGTCCCCCTGCCGCTCTACTACGTTGAACTGTGGATAATTTAAGGCGAGATCGTTTACCATTCCAGATAAAGTTTGTAATAGCTTTTTGCAGCCTGTCCCAATAATGAGATGGTGGCGGCAGTGGGATCATGAAACTAAGGAAATTTATGCGAGGCAGCACATTCATTTTAATTGTTGAAACTCGCGAACGAAGAGAGTTGGGCAAAGAAGACCACCTCTCCAAATCGACTAATATTTTGGACAAGACACCTTCATAATTTGTTCTAACAATAGAGCCTAAGGATGAAGATATCTCAATCCCAAGATATTTAAACTGCTGAACAACAGGGATCCCTGCTGGTAAAGTTGAATTTCTCATAGAATCATTAAGTGGCAACAAAGCTGATTTATCCCAGTTTATTCTGTAACCTGAAATATTACTAAAGTGGGTGAATATTGAAAGCAAATTTGATATAGACTGGGCACTCCCTACATACAGTAGAATATCGTCCGCATACAGAGAAATGTAGTGTTTTGTGCCATTGAGTACAATTGGAGCAATGCTATCAGATAAACGAATAGTTTGAGCCAGAGACTCCAGTGAGAGTGCAAACAGAAGTGGACTTAAAGGGCAACCTTGCCTGGAGCCCCTGGCAATAGGAAAAGGTGAGGAACATATTCTGCCAGTGAGTACCATCGCTGAAGGCTTATTATATAACACCTGAACCATATGCATAAAATCAGCACCCAAACCAAAAGACTGTAACAAAGACCAAAGGTACTGCCATTCCAGCCGGTCAAAAGCCTTCATGGCGTCGAGTGAAAAAACACCTAAAGGCAGTTGAGCAGTTGATGCGCCATGTATTATATGTAGAAGCCTTCTTAGGTTATCCGAAGCAGTTCTGGACTTAATAAAGCCTGTCTGGTCCGAGTTAACTAATTTAGTCATAAATGGTTGAAGTCTGCGAGATAAAACTTTGGCAAAAATCTTTATATCGGTATTGAGAAGGGAGAGGGGCCTGTAGCTGGAACATTCTTGAGGATCCTTATCTTTTTTAAGCAATAATGAAACCAATGCAGTATTAACATCTCTTGAGAAAGATCCAGCCCTTAAGGCGGCTTGAATCATCTCCAACATTAAAGGTCCGATTTGGTCCCAGAAAGCTGCATAAAACTCAGGTGGTATCCCATCGAGGCCAGGAGATTTACCCCTGTGCATATTTGAAACAGCATCTTTAAGTTCACTCAAAGTAATAGGGCAGTTAAGTTTATGCAGTTCGTCCTCAGCCAACTTGGGTAAATGTGCCCCCTCAAGAAAGTTATTACATGTTTGTTCGTCATGTAGCAGCTCGGAGGTGTATAACTTGGAATAAAAAGAGGAAAAAACAGCATTAACACCTGACGGCTCCACCACAATCTGTCCGCCAGAATCCTTAACAGAGGAAATATCTGAGAACTGCTCATCAGTCCTAAGTCTAAGAGCAAGTAGATGACTTGGTCTGGCTCCATTAAAGTAATAATGCTGTCTAGTTTTATGGATTAAAAATTCAGCACGGTGTTTAAGAATATTGTTAATCTCTTTTTTGATTAAGTCAAGTTGAAGT
Source organism: Periophthalmus magnuspinnatus (assembly GCF_009829125.3). Classification (NCBI taxonomy): domain Eukaryota; kingdom Metazoa; phylum Chordata; class Actinopteri; order Gobiiformes; family Gobiidae; genus Periophthalmus; species Periophthalmus magnuspinnatus. The sequence continues at coordinate 3,314,593 of NC_047132.1, forward strand.
GCAATGTCATCATCATAACATTGCTGCAACAGATTGTCAAAGACCTTAAGTTTACTCTGTAACACATGCAGTCTGGACGTTCTGGATCTCTTTACATAGGAAGCATAACGAGTTGCATTGTTGCGAATAAAACCTTTAACCGCATCCCACAAAATTCTAGGATCGTCTACAGAGCCTTTATTAAAACTCACAAATTCTTTAAGCTCAGACACAAACTGTTCTTTAAAATTGTCATTATGAAGAAAAGTAGTGTTGAAGCGCCAACGAAGAGCGCGTGGAGGGCATGATGTTAAAGAGGCACAAGCAATTAAAGCCTTGTGGTCAGAAAGAGCAAATGGGTTGTGAGTAACTTTGGAAACATTTTGAAAGCAATTCCTAGAAGTAAACAAATAATCGATTCTAGAGAATGATTTGTGTCTAGCCGACCTATGTGTATAATCCCTTGTGCCTGGATTCAACATGCGCCACAGGTCCACCAAACCAGTCTCATTAGCCCAGCACTTAAGTGCTTCTGAAGCACGTTTTTGGTCCAAATTCTGAGAGAGACTAGATCGATCAAGGGAAGGATCGACCACAGCATTAAAATCTCCACCTACGATAAATTTAAAGCTAGGCAATTCAAGCATTATTTTTGTAAGACAATCAAAAAATTGTTTCTCAAAAATGTTGGGGGCATATAATGAAACAAAAGCTATGTCTGTTCTTTCTATATTCAATTTTGCAATAGCAATCCTGCCTAAATTATCAGACCAGCAGTCTAAAAGCCTAAACTGCAAGTTACGGCGGCAGACAATTGCTACACCTTTGGACTTATTGGATGCAGAAGAAAAAGCTACAACCTTATAAAATTTGCTTGCAAGACGGTTTATATCACTTTTAACTAAGTGAGTCTCTTGAAGCATTGCAATTTGGACATCTTGACTATGAAGATAATTTAAAATAGCAACTCGTTTTACTGGATTATTTAGACCCCCTACATGAAGAGTTAAAATTTTCAAATGAGTGGTATTAGACATTCAAGTAGTAAAGTGAAAAGAACAGAGTACAGATTACACCTTAAAGAAAAAGTCCTGGACCTGAACAGAACAAAACACATAAAAAAGTAAGAACACGAACTATACTATAATACAAACAAAAAATGAGGAGAAGATAAGGATTAACCATATCTAACACTCCCATGGAGGAGGAGGAAAGAAAAACACCCCTATAAACAGGCAATGCTTAGGAAATAAAACTAAAACTAAAAGGCTCCCAAACCTACATGAATCACTCCTCCCTGCCCGTCTCAGATTATATAAAGTTCCAACTATATGAAAATATTGTTTTTTAATAATAATAATAATAATATTAAAATCACCATATTAAGTACACCTTCCGTATTTACTATGTTCAAGGTTATTCAAATGAAAAGTGAATATAAAAATTACAAATGAAATATCAAACATAGACCAAAAGGCATAAAAGTCAATTAAACACTCACCACCATCTCACATACATCATAGTGACATCAATCATCTTCATTGCGGTTCATAGAGCTCACAAGAAAAGCCCTAGCCAGCTTAGGCTCCGTGAAAGACTTCTTAACCCCATTCACCTCAAAAGACAGAACTGCAGGGAATGCCATGCGAAACCGAATATTCTGCTTGATGAGATCTGTGCAAATCGAATTAAAAGCTCTCCTGGCGAGTCGTACAGAAGGTGGTATGTCCGGCACGATGCGGAGAGGACGGTCTTCATGACGCAAATCACTCATACGTCTTGCGGTGGATAATATCGTGGTTACGTCCCTGGAGCGGTGGAACTTGATAATGACGGGGCCGGGGTGGCCGTCTGCTGCGGGCGCACCAAACCCTCGGTGCGCCCGGTCAATGGAGATCTCTGAAACGGGCAGCTGCAGGAGTGTGGGAATGAACTTTTCAAAAAATGCAATAGGGTTTGCCCCCTCCGCAGCCTCCCTCAGATTCAACAGGCGAATATTATCCTGTCTTGAACGGCTTTCAAGATCCATAACCTTGGCCTCCAGCTCCGCATTGGATTTAGCTAGCTCACCCACTCTCACTCTCAGCGGCGCAACGTCGTCTTCCAGCGCCGAAATGCGTGCCTCCGCCTCAACTTGGCGACTTCCAATAGAATCACAAACAGCAGCAATCTCGTCAATACGTTTAATAACGTTGTCAATTTTGCCATCTAGTGACAGATCCAACTTGGCGATAGACTGATTCATGACAGCCTGAGTGCGCGTAGCTTCAGCCGCAATCGTGTCGGAGATGTGCTTTAGCAAGGCCTGAGTGGAAAGTTCACCTGTGGTAATGGCGGAGCTGGCGTCGTCCGAAACAACATCCTCCGCAGACTCACGAGACGGCTCAGCCCGTGTTTGTTTCGTACCTTTAGGCATTGTGCAAGTTGCGTTAATATTCTGTACCGGAAAAAATGTAATTGGATATAGCACAATTATAATATCAGGAGACCGACAGGGAGAGAGCGAAAACTCAACCTATCACGCTGACGCCATCTTGGAAGCCCCACAATATTACATGATTATAAATGAGTATAGTGTGTAGGGATGCAACGATCTGATACTGGTTATCCAATATTGGCACTGATACTGAAAAATTTGCTAGATTCCAAATATTAGTTCAGTCGATACATGATTGGGCATGTACAGTTGAAACCAGAAGTTTACATACACTATTTAAAAAGATACATGTTTTGTTTTTTTTCTCGCTGAGATGAAATCAGATTAAACTTTTCCTGTTTTAGGTCATTTAGGATGACTGAAATCATTTCTATTTGCTATATGCCAAAAATAATGAGAGAAGGATTTGGTACCATTGCCTTTAAATCTGACTTGGGTCAAATGTTTTGGATATCCTTCCACAAGTTTCTCACAATAGTTTGCAGAAATTTTGGCCTATTCCTCCTGACAGAACTGGTGTCACTGCACAAGTCTGTTGGCCGCCTTGCTCGCACAGGCCTTTTCAGGTCTGACCATACATTTTCAATAGGATTAAGATCAGGGCTTTGTGATGGCCACTCCAAAATATTGACTTTGTTATCCTTTAGGCAGGCAAGGCAAGTTTATTTGTATAGCACAATTTGTACACAAAGTAATTCAAAATGCTTTACAGAATAAGAAGGACATTAAAATCACACAAATCAAAACATAAATAATCACAATCATCATAAAATTTACATTAAAACAGAAGAGTGCATAATAAAAACCTTTCAGTCCACAGCTGAACAGAACCGTTTTGAGCCTGGATTTAAACATTGTCAACGTAGAGGCCTGTCTCACATCTTCAGGAAGACTGTTCCAAGTTTTAGCTGCATAAAACTGAGATGCCGATTCCCCATGTTTAGTCCTGACTGTCCCTGAAGTCTTCAAATTGTGAGATGGTTCATATGGCACTAACATTTCAGAGATGTACTTTGGTGCTAGGCCATGGAGAGACTTATACACAAGCAGAGCTGCTTTAAAGTATTCTTTGAGCTACAGTGCTCATACTTATGTGCTCGTACTTCCTGGTTCTAGTCAGGACCTGAGCAGCAGCGTTCTTTAGCCACTTTGTAACCAGTTTAGCAGTATGCTTCAGGTCATTTTCCATTTGGAAGACTCATTTGTGCCCAAGCTTTAAGTTCCTGGTTGATGTCTTGAGATGTTACTTCAGTATTTCCACATAATGTTCTTTCCTCATGATGGGGTGAGTGGTTCCTTTGATGTAAAACAGTTTGAGTGCCTTGAAGGTGAAAAAACACTATATAAAAATGTGACCATACCTAGAGCGCTCTGATAACCCAGTAATGAGATCTGATTTGTGGTGTGTGTTTTCAGCACAAGAGAAATCAGATCATCAAAAACACCTGGTGACACGTGTCAGTGAATCAGTGGATTTTTAGAATAACTGTTTTATTTGAAAGACCAAGTACAATTAATTTAACATGTCTTAGCCACATGACTTTGACCTTTTTGCGTCATTTCTTTGTCAAAACCTGCATAGATGGGAACAGTCTGAAAGAGATCAGATTACTCACATCAGACCACACTGTTTACATGACATCTGAAAAATCTTCAGAAATCAGATATTGATCAGATTTTTCTGTGCATGTGAACAAAGCCAGTGTGAAATCTAGGGCTAATTGTGACTAGTTGACTATAAAAAAGTAATCTTAGTCGTATTTTTATCATTGTAATCAGTATGTAGACTATACAGACTCTAAAACACTTATGAAAAGACCTTAAAACAAATAAATTAAAATACAAAAGCAGACCTACCTTCTCCTCGCCATTTACTCTTTACTCTTAATCTTTGTTCGCTTATTTTCAAGACGCCATTTTGCCGATCAACCCCCGTCACTGACACCGGTACATGCCCACTGCTCTGTATGTTCTTCATTCTCCAATTTTATTTTCTTAATCTGTGATACACGTAGGATACAGCAATATCACATAGTTATTTTCGTACAAATGCAAAAAAAAAAACTTCTGCCACTCGCTAGTAGTTCCATTTCATTTTTTGCAGGTATCAACACTAAAAAGTCCCATTCACAGGGCAGAAATAATCCTTTCCTGAATATCTTGAGCTGTATCAGAACAAGTATAAGACACATAGACTAGTATACACCCATGGACCACTATGGAACCTACCTGGACCACTGAATGTTGAAAATCACATTCTGTTGGCAGAAGAAAGTGTGTTTTTATTATAATTGTGGTAGTCGAATCAGTATTGAATATCAAGTCTATTCCTTAGTATTGAAATTTTAATATCATGACAACACTACAATAGCAATAATGGCTTGAGTAGTTGATTACTAAAATAATGGTTAGTTGCAGCCCCAGTGAGATCCTTATTTGTTTTTTGTCTCAGGTTTGTGCTAACGGAGGAGGAAGAGGAGGAGGAAGAGGACGCTGGTTTCTTCTGGGATAAGCAGCGGCGTTTTGACCTTGTAGCATTTGTGGAGATGGTGTCTCTGTTACTGCACTCGGGCCTGGTTCTGCGCTGCTGTGTGGAAAACACTGCTTCAGGCTCTCTGTTAAAGCTCTCCCTGGAACATTTCCCCTCTCTGCTGCCTCTGAGTGTTCTGCTCCTGGACAGTGGCGCCCCCTTCTGCCCCCAGGACCACGACTGCTGGTCCCGGTATGAGGAGGAGAGGAAGAGATAGCCCAAAATCGATCATATCTCCATTGTAACTAACTTTGTTAGATGAAGCTAATGCTAACTGAAATGAAAATGAATTACTGATGTTAAAATAGTGTTAATATCTGAATTATCTTGTGATTATATTTGTTTTATATGTTCTATTGTCTAGATTAGTTTAGCTTCAGTGGTGGATGAAGTACTCAATTTTGTTACTTAAATAAAGAGGTAAAAAGTTACTCAAGTAAAACAATCTACTTAAGTAAAAGTATTTAAGTACCTGTTTAAAAATGTGTTAAAGTGTTAAATGTAGTGATACTGATTAACAAAGTCAGGATGTTACCACAAACATAGTAAAAGTAACCCCTCAAATCATATGAAAAGTACTTTTTATTTTTCAGTTCAGTTCAAAAATGTAGTGGAGTAGAAAGTATCCACTGTAAAATGCAGTAAAAGACAAAGTTTAAATCTGTCAACAGGAGTGAAGATGTTTTGCTGCTCATTTAAACTTTTGCTATGATCAGACCTGGACGACTGAGGGATTACACAGGCACTGTAAAATGTACTTACGTACAGTACAGATGCCTAAAAATTCTACAGTACTTTACTACTTTGTTACCTTCCACAAATATGTACTTTTATAAGTTATACATTTCCTGTGGTGAAGTATTTACATTGTTGTAAGGCTCTACGCTGTCTGTGATCATCCATCTGTAACTTGCTGTCTGCGTTCTGGGATTTAAATAATGATTTATTTTAGCGGGAAGTGTGGACTCACTTTAGAGAGAATCAGAACTAGCCGACTAGACGACAGCATGAAAAGGACCTTACAGCACATTGTCTGAAGTCTGGCCTATCAGAGCAGGCCATGTGAGTTTGTCACTTTAGCAAGGAGCAGATACAGCCGTGGATTGGGACAATGTATAAAATATGATCTGAATATCATTTTTAAGATGGTTAAAACAATGTGAGGTTTCTTTGTGTCACTGTCGCCCCCTGTAGGTACGACGTGCTGTTCAAGGCGGTGGGGTCGTACGTGGAGAGGCGTTGGGAACCTTATGGTTCTTGTTTGGAGCAGGCCCGAGCACTGCTGGAGCTGGCTAAAGCAGACAAGCCGCTGATGCGTGTGACTGGTACAGATACATATCATATCAAACTTTAGTGTTACTAATACTGTGAAAAAAACACCACGATTTAAAGGATTCATATCAGGCTGCTTTCTGATCTATGTTCTAATGTTGTTTCCTGATCACAAACAGACCTGGAGTTGTGCTTTGTTTCATTCACACATGTTTAACACACAAACCCTGCATATTTAGACTTCTTTTTCATATTTAGACTTCTTTTTCATATTTAGAGTTCTTTTCTCAAACTGAGCATTTTGAGCTTTGGAAATGTAGACAGACTAATAATGCAAGGTTACTCAAACGTGGGAATGAAACAAAAAATGGGTATGTTTTTGAGGAGGTAACAGCATTATGACATGGCTTAAAGATCAGAAGAGTCTTTTTTATATAGGGCCTTTAATGAAAAATTAAATCCTTAATGTTCTTTTGTGTTACCAGAAATGTTACAGTATGTGACCTGGTTTATGAAATAAAACTGTATGAGTGAAGTAAAGTAAAGACAATAGAATGTAACTTTCCTGATCAAATGGTAGTGTTTTCTTTTCTATTCCTATGTGGCCTTATATCTGTGTAATCCCTCAGCGGTCCAGGTAGGTACCATAGTGGTCCATGGGCGAATACTAGTCTGTGTGTCTTATACTTGTTCTGATACAGCTCAAGAAAAAAAAGCTATTCAGGAAAGGTTATTTCTGTCCTGTGAATGTGACTTTTAGTATCGATTTCTGATCTGTTTTTTGAATTAATTTAATAATCTGGACATCCTCAGGGACCGGCCCCTCTCCTCCTCTGGACTACAGCGGGCGTCATGTCTCTGCTCTCCGGGACTTCCACAGCAGCTCCAGGGCCCAGGAGCTAAGTGCGGCTCCATTGCAGAGCCTCTGTCGGGGGTGATCCGCAGAGCACTGAGACCCTCTCCTCTGGAGCCTAAGGTCTGGACACTGGACTTACCCCTCGCCCTCAAGGACTACCTCCTGCTGAGCGAGCTGTGGCCCATCCTAACTGTGCACTAAGGCTGTATGTCACAAACAAGTCTAAACACTCAAGTAAATATAACGGAGTACTACCCTCCTCTGTTCTGGGATCTCTTACCTAACCTTCCTTATTACTTATTAATAGTAGTGTTGTCACGACACTAAAATTTTATACCAATACCAATTCCGATTCCAGTTTTTATTTAGACAATAGAATATGTACTTTCAATACTAGTTTTAGTATCGATCAGTATCTGTGACAGTAGGTGAACAGACTGAGAGGAGCGTGTCACCGGAGCTCACACCTCATCATGTGTGTTCACAAATATGTTCTGTCCTCTGCACTTTTACTCTTTGGATCAAAATGGTTGAATCTGCAGAAACCAGCGTCTGCAGCTGAAACTCAAACGGGCCAAATGTGAAGTGCAGAGGTGACTGCTTTCACATTTACAGCTCAGAGTCATCCAGGTTTAATGCTGGGTTTCAGGAGACATCACAACATTCTATAGGCCAGACAAACAATTACTTCCCGATTTGAAGGACTTTGAAAAGTCCTCACCAGGTACTCACAAAGATATAATACTTTGATTTGAATTGCTTAATTGGTATGACCACAGAGGGCGGTTGCCATAGCTTGAAACCCACGATTTGGCTGTTTCTGCTTGGAAATACAAGAATGAGCAGGTCCAAGGAGCATAAATTGTGACGAGGGAGCCTACTTCTTATCACACACGGGATAAAACGCCAGGCACTAGATGGTGTACGCTTCAGACTTTCTTTGCAGTGCCTGACTTGCATTTATGGATATATGTATATAAAATCTATATATGTGTAAAAAACATATTTTATGTTTGTGATCTGAATTTGTGGATCACCTAATTTGTGCATTCTTCACCAACATTTGTGAAACAAACTTTACACATTCCATGAAAAATCTATGCATAGCATTGGACTCAAAATTGTGATTTATTTTCTGATGTGGAGTTACCACACGTGGCACATATATACATATACAAATTATGCATTGTGGAAAAATCTCAGATTTTGAATTAATTGTTTTTGCTGCATCAATAACTTAATATGACACATTTTCTCCCCCACAGGGTGGGTACCCTACTCCACTGTTAAATGCCTTATCCCATGTGTGTGATACGCTCCTTGAACCAGTTTGTTTTTCATTTTCAAATAGAAACAGCCAACAGACAAACAAGACGCTGTGGGATGCAGTAGGGGGCGTATGCTTCCCCTACTGTCTGACAAAACCATGTAAACTGCCTACAAAACAGGTCACTACACCGTCACGTTACCCTTCTGAAAATGTCCCTAAAATACATATATACATATATGTATTAGTTATTATTCTGGCATTTTGTTGTAAATAGTGTAGTTCTTGTGTCTTAGTGTGAAACCAAAAAAAATAAATAAATAAATGAAAGAAATCTGCAAAAATATGCCTGATGTTAAGTATAGTGCTGTATGTATTAGTTATCATTCTGTTATTTCTGTTGTAAATAGCACGAAAATAGTGTGGTTCTTGTGCTTTAGTGTTAAGCAAACAAACAAAAAAACATATAAATAAAATGTTAGGGATCAGGTATGTATTTATTTAAAAAAGGGACAATGCACATTAATCAACATTACAAAAAAAATGTAAATGTGCCCAAGTTAGTTGACTAGAGCTAGTTTTCATCGGTTGTCCCCAGGCCAGATATAACAAGGCAACCTACAATTAAGAGAACATTCAAAGATAAGAATTAAACATATTGAACGACAATATAATGTGGACATAATTCAAAATATGTATGTAATATGTATATTGTTTTCTGCTCCCCCTCTTCTTGTGTCTTGTGTGTCCCCCCCCTCCCCCCATGAAAAAATAAATAAACATCAAATGAATACATTAAAATTAAATAAATACCAAAATAATACATTAAAATTAAATTAAATTAAAAAATTAAAACGTATTCAAAAGAATATGTTCAGATGATTCACTAACCAAGCAAAAAAGAACAAACAAACAAACAAAACATCTTTCAAATAAAATTCTTGAAACATACATGTTGTTTTGTGATTCTTGCCAAATGCCAATTGAGTGAATAAATAAAATAAAGTTACTTAAAATACAGTTCACAGTTTTTGTCCTTTGTGTTCAATGCACTTTTTTCAGTGGAATAGTTCTTGTGAAATATATAGAACAGTTACAAACTAATAACACATTAACTTCCAGTACCTCGTTTTCCTGATTAAGAGGTCACTATAGTAGCATTTCTGTACACTGCACACAGAGCTGTTTTGTGTGGAGTTTGGTTCGGTGGGTTTCAATGAGCAACACACTAAACTTTGAGGTGAGAGAATTTTGACCAATGAGCAGTGTCAGCTTTTCCCGGAGGCACACCGCAAACAAAAGTCCAGTAGGCTCAAGTAGATCCATAAACCAGGTTCTTTATTTTGGCACAGGCATCATTCAAACTGATTCAACATCATGATCTCTTCATCTCCTAATTTTACATCTCCAGAGTGGGCTCTATATACTAGTAGCACACGTCACATTCTCTTAATGATTAGCTTAGAATATACAGACATGTACATGTTATCTGGGTTCAATGAAGACAAAGTCAGCATGCTGATCTGGTCTTTCTTAAGAAACACACGTCTTGCACGTTTTGGTACAAAAATGCACATAGCACTTCCACGTCCATGTATGTTCCAAGTACATTATGACATCATCGTGCCACACTGGCACCCACAAAAACATACAGGTCAAAGTATAATATATCAAGTATAATAATATCATGTTACATGAAACATTAATCTCACAGCAGCTATCAGTTTGATGTAGCGCTGCACTGCTAGAAAATAATTTACAATAATAAAATGAAATGAACTGGCATGGCATAGAAGGTAAACAGCGCCCGCTACTGGTATTAAAGTGGTTTAGCCATACATGAAATAACGAATCGTTAAACTCCAATATTCCACTTTATGTACAACTAATCAGTGTTCTCTGGTTTATAGACTATGAATGTAAAAATGATATTGGAACACGGCCAGAGTCAGAAGTGGGACGAGCTTGAGAGAACACTGGTATGAGGCGAATGTAGCCTATGCGATGTGATATCTTTTATAAATACTGAGCGCAAAATAGGGTCTCCAATGGAATGAACAGTTTCAGTAAAGGGAGTACTTTTATGACACAATAAACAGTGAAGATTTGGGTAGAAACTTACCCCGTTTTGTGACATTGTCTCTTTTTCCAGTAGAAAAAGAGACCTGATTGGTCCAGCCGTTGCCACAGGAACCCTGATCCCCTCTAGCCCCGCCCACTGCTGTCTTCAGGTCCGCTGCGCTCACAAACCTTTTTGAGACAAACTCAGCGCAACGAATGTCTCAAAACTCATGAGAGCATAATTTTCAGATTTGTATGTATGTATATTTGCAATGGTAAAATGAAATTTGCAAGCGCAAAAACGATATTTGTAAGTCTAAAACAAAATTTGTGAGTATTAAAAAAAAATTAATAAAAAATTATTATTTGCCAGTGTACAAATCAACATTTCTGCATTGAAACTTTTTGGAACAAATGAACCTTCATAATGGAACGCCAAAGGAACGCGGTATGCATTCTTTTACCATGGCAATTACCATGGCAATTACCATGGCAATTGAACAGCCATCTTCTGAGTGGAGCCAGAGCTAATTTGTGATTAAAAAATATTTTAAAAATGTATTTTCTACACTTTCAAATATCGTTTTACGCTTCCATTTCAAAAGACCTACTTTCACTGGTTGATTTTTTTTGTCATTTGTTTCATGGAAAACCTACATTGCCTAGTCCCGTCATCATCAGCACACTGAAGTGGCAGAATGACTGGTGGATCAAAAATGAACAGGCTGGGTGCTGAGTATGAAGGTACATTTACCTCATGCCGCTGTTCTCTCAAGCTTGTCCCACTTCTGACTCTGGCGTTTGTCAAGATCAGGTGACAAATCAGTACTGACGATCAATATAGTAATTATATAAAAGTTGTAGGGTGAAACAGGAAGGATGTGACTTTATTTATCCTACATGCAGTGCTTGGAACTAACAGAATAGACTACATTAGCCTAAAGTTTCTCGCTCCCATCAAGTAGTATTTATTTTGAGACGTCCAAAGCGTTTTTGATGCCCCAGTCTGAACGAGGCATAAAATTGAAGGACAAAATGCTATTGTTGCTATTGTATTCTATGGGATTTCATTCTTTCTTTTTCCTAGGAGCAGAATGCTGATCTGGAGAGGGCTGTCAGGAATCTGATCACTTGTCTACAGACATACAACTCATCAACAGAGTAAGAATATATGAACCAATAGATGACAACACATTGCTTTTTTGACATATTGAAGTAATTAATAAATTCAGTCTATTTTGTTGATCTAGGTCCCCACAACCTACCACATCTACTGCCATTCAGGAAATGACAAGGTGATAAAATTATATATATTTTTTTTTATAAATAAGTACGTACCAAAAAATTGTATTAATAATTAATTAAAATTACAAGATTGAAATCTGTCAACTGCACAAAACTGAATACATTTGGTCACTGATCCAAGTGGCTTTTTCTGGGTTTTTTTTTTTTTTTTCAGTTCATGACTAGGCTCTAGTAAGACTTCTTTTTATATTGCCGCTACCTGGACGACTAAAGGATTACACAGACATGCTATTGCTTGTAAACATAATATGGACCTGCCTCTTACACACTGCCTCTTGGACTGTTTTGCCCAGTAGACATGATCAATAGCAATTCTGTAGCTGCAGTGATTTAAGAAAGAATATCTATCTACAGCCTCCATGTTTAAAAGTTCAAAGCAGTCTTTACATGCATGTTCAGTAGAATGCGATTGGCTTTTATTATTATTAATAATAATATTAATAATAATAATAATAATAATAATAATAATAATAATAATAATAATAATAATAATAATAATAATAATAATAATACATGTATTATTCATATTGTCATAGGACCTCATAGTAAGTCAGTTTTATTTTTGGGAAGTAATAATTTCCATGTTTATATGTCCATGCCTTCTTATATCTACATGCATACAGCTTCCAGGGACATACAGAGCACTTGTGTATCCATAGTCCAGGCTCTCCAGAAATCCACAGCCTGGGCCAGTGACCCTGAACCAGGAGATGTAGAGGTAAGGGAATATTGTCAACTTTATGTGCTTGCAAAATCACACTCAGTTATATTCCGTGGTTACTAATGCATTTGTGGTAACATTAGTCTCCATTTTCAAAAATGTTCTCATTCTTTCAGGATCATTCCCAGCTATATTTGCTGGGAACCAGAGGAAACAAAAGCCACCAGCTCCACTTTGCAAACCAGCTGGTGTTCTGGATTTTCTTTTTTTGCCTGGAGAGTGAGAATTCCCCAAGAACATCGAGTGATGAAGCCGCTCTACTTCAGGTGGGGTTAGGGAGAAGAGTCATTCAACTTCAAGAGAGTGCAGACCACCTAGAGGTATGTACTTTTATAGCACAGCGCTTTGCATACGGCATGGCAAATCACCTTACAGTTTGTATCTAAACAGGGGCACAGGTCAAATCATTTGGAGCAGTTCTCATCAGTTCAGTTTTCAGGCTCTTTTCAGAACACAACTGCAATTTACAAATGTATATGATCAGTGAATTTTGAGGTTCAGTCATCAGATTTATAAACTTTAATTTGATGACTAAATTTTATAAACTGTGACCATCATCCAGAATACTCCCACACTTTTAAACGTGTAGTGTGAGGGAGTCACAGACCAGTAGGACCAGTATCATGTTTGAGACTGATGTAAATGCTGTAAATATGTGTCAAATGTAACAAAACCATTCAGGGAACAAAAAACTTCAAATCTGTGCTTTTTAGCAGTTGGTATCTGAAATGTGTCATTCTCAGACCTCCACCAGTGTTATGATGGTTAGATAAATATTTTGTACAGATCAGATTCACAAACTTACCAGATTTAGGAAAGGTTTCAGTAAATATGCCAAAGCAATTGATGACAGGTCCAGTCTGACAAAATCAAGTGTAAGCAGACAAACAGGAAATTGACTTAATCATTTGCAGTAAGTGGATTGTTTGCAGGTTAAACAATGACTGACAATTTCTGTTTTAATCAGAAAAATGTGCCAAAGCAACTGGGGAAAACTGCTAACATTTTGTAAAAAATATAATTGAAATTTCACACTGAATTTACAGTATTTTATTCAAATACCTATGCTGAACATTAAAATGTAATGTTAATGATATGTCCCTTAAGCCCTCTCTGTTGCTCAAACTGTGCAACAACACCAGAATGTTTTATTTTAAATCACCGGAGTGCTTGAGGAAGCATACCCAAGATTAAGAGAACTGTCTGGAAGACAGCTTCTTCAAAAAGCCTCAGGTAGGAAGACAGTCGTACAACTACACTTTCAATCTTTCCTCTTATTTTCAGGACTACATTGTCAGTTTTAGAGTAATGCACTTGGTTCTGCATTGATAATTTCACATTGAAATGTTTATAAAGCCTTTTGGTATTTTGTTTTTAAGAAAAAATGAATACAGCAGTTGTCAATCATTTCTTTGTCAATATCAATAATTTATATGCAAATGATTTATGTCAATGCTAATAATTTCTCAATCATTATTTATTTACAACATTCATTTTGGTGCTTTATTGTGTTTTGCACAGCAGTAAATTAATTCTTATACCATTTAGTGCCACACTGCTTTTATTTTAATAGTACATTCATCAACATTCATTTGTGAATTGATTTTCTAATGAATTAGTAGCACCTTGAACAGGCAATCAAACAGTGTTTGAACACGTCTTGAGGAGATCCTCAGCATGTCCTTATGGGGCAGGGAGATCGTTACAGGGCCTATTAGGAATTAGTTATTGTGAGGAATAGTCACTTTACAACTTTTCAAACAAATATTTTTGTTGTTTTAAACAAAGATTAAGCTATTCAAAGTACATTTCAATTCAAAGTTAGCATTTTAGAGAAAACTGAAATAGAAATTCTGAAACTAATACAATATATACTTTTCATATTCTTTTCGAAACATGTTAAAATGTTTCACTATTTATAGAGAATTTGTAGTTTACATAAAGAACTAACTTATGATTTATTGTGTTCTGTCTGAACTGAATTGCCCTGCAACCAGCTGATATACATAATACAGCATTACAGATCTGAGGAGTAGATTTTACTTTATGAAATATATTTGTTAGTGACTGAGGGAAAAAAAAAACTACTATGGCACATTTTTGTCATCAAATAGGAACACATCACAACTCAACTAAATAGACGTTCGCACCAAGACATTCAGATTGCAGCGGATCCACTGCAGATCTCAGTCCTTCAAACTCATGTGGTTCAACTGGATTTTCAACATGAGGTACTTGTATGCCTGTCTCGCTTGAAAGGCCGTTACTATCCCAATATGTGTTGGATTTGTAGAACCTGGAATACACAACCACACCAAATTGTAATGAATTTAAAAAATAATAATAATTATGTCTGAATGAAGATAGCCAGCCAAACCTCATTCCAGTCTTCAAACTGGTAGTATTGTCCTAGATGCAACAGTTGATTTGGTGAGCGATTTCCCCCTGTAGAAAGGGGATGGCAATCCCACCCATCCCTGAATACATCCAGATGAGCTTGAATGAGTGGGACAAGGGCATAATGGCAGCAAAACAGGTGTAGACTGTTGGATATGTCAAGATTCCCTTCCTCTTCAAGCTGGTGCAGGACATCATAGAAGCGGCTTGTAACTGCTGTGAACACATCTCACCACAATCTTTCAATCCTGTAACAAAAAGCAACAAGTAGCATATTCCATTGCTCCTAACTCCGCTCAAAGCCTGAGATTTTGACTTACGAGTTCCCCACAAATACAACTAGAATAAACTTCTTGACTTCATGAAGGTGTACTACAGCCCTGTCGCAAATAAAGATCAACAATCAGAAAAGTGTGCACAAACCCATCTACATCTGACGGGCTGGGGCAGAGGTGCGAAAATACTAATGAGCCTCTGCAAGGGTAGAAGTGAGGACATGCAGCTGTGTGGAGGGAGAGGCAGGTGACTGATCAAATCTCAAGAAGTGAGGTATCATATCATTCACTCCTTCCATCTGGACAATGAAATGAAATTGTCCAGATGGAAGAAGACCATCTGCATGTTTTACCTTTGGTTGTGAACACTTGCCTGCAGTGTAGCTACTTCTCCCTGTTCCTTGGACAGAAAACATCAAATGAGCATTCTCCACTCCATGGTCTGCTCTGACCCTACAAAAGACAGTACACATTATGTATGTAATATGGCTATAGGTTAATTCTTTGGTTTTTCCTAGTCTTCACACATTTTTCGGGTTTTCTGCTTAAAGAAAAAATACAGAAAACCTATATAGGCTACAGACAATTTATGACTCTCAGTCCGGCATTGCTCTTAGAGCAGTCTCGCTCAGTCTGGACACTGTTTTAAGAGATTCTGCTGCGAGTCCGCTTTTTTTTTTTTTTTTTGCTTTCTTGAATTTGGATTCAAAATTGAAAAAAAAAAATACTTGTGCATTGACAGAGTATAGGCTTCTTTTCTTTCTAGCTTGAGGATTTGACCTATTGTGCGTGCTTTAAGTTAATGGAGAAACATGCAAACTCACACAAAAAGGCCTGGTGACCTGGGAGTCAAGCACAAACTGGCACCTGTGGAAGGGATAGGTTGGCAAAGTCAAAAGCAGACACAGTGACCTACCTACTTGGTCACCTGAATCTTGCACAGAGAAGAGGTAGATTTTACACTGAAGCAACCCTCTCCATTTGTCCAGGCTGGGGACTGGCACAAAGGGGACACACAGCGCCCCTTTGTGGCTGGATTAAACCCACCTCCCAGTGCTTGTGCAAGGTTAGTGAGTGATATTAGTAGTGTTAGTAGTTAGTCAGAACATGCAGAGAAAATGCAATGAAAGAGGGGCTGTTAGTCAAAATATAGTACACAAAATCTGCAAAGAATGTTCATACATGAGTTTCAATAAGATCAGCTGTACCATCACATACAAATTAAAAGCTGCAAAACCTGTGAAATCAAAAGGTTGCTCACATATGAAAGTTGTTAAATACCATACAGCTGATCTTAAATTTGGTTTAATAAACAATTTACCTTTTCCCTGCTAAGCTGAAATAATTACACAGACAAGCAACCTGCAAAATCAAAAGGTTAGTAAAACTGTAAAAACTCAAACATTGGGACAAAAGACATTTTAGGCAGTACAGTAGATGGACAAGGTTCTGCTAACTGTTGCACCAGATAGTTGACCATCTTGATAGTCGAACTATGAGCCTGTCTGACCTTTACATCTTAATAGTACTAGCAGTAGTAGCAGCAGCAGCCATAATATTTCAGGCTATCTGTGTAAACCCTCAGTGATCCAGGTCTGATCCTTAGCAAAAGATGTTAAAATATGTCAACTGGACAAATCGTAAGAGTGAAGACGTTTCACTGCTCATCCAAGCCGCTTCTTCAGTTCTGGTCAGATTGCTGGTGGCCACTGCCTTACATCTATCTGAAGGGAGGGGCTAACTACAATGAAGCTGTAAACATCTATTGTCTCCAGTTTCAGCTGGAACTACCCTATTCAGCTCTTAATGAGCCTGCTATTGTTCTCTCCCCCATGTCTCACTCCATCCTCATACCCAGAACAATGAGGTTACGTCAACCCTCGTCCGTCTTCAAGAAACCCCTTCAACTGACCTTACCTGGTCAAGTAAATGACTTGGTTGGTTTTTGTGTGCCAGCAGTTAGGAAGAAAATAAAAATAAACAAAGCACACACTGTAAAAATTGAAACAGGATTAGTCATTATTAATAAAAGTTGGATTTTACCTCAAACAGGGACTGAAGGTGAGCAGGGCTGTCTCTGTGTCCATGGCCCTTGTCCATCTTGATAGGGTCAGACTGCCTCAACCAAGTTGTAGCCTTAAAAAAACAAACAAAAAAACAACCTTTGCCCTATAGTACTATTACTAGTATCACCAATGCTACTACTCATAGTAATCCTATGGCTCTCAAAAGTGACACTCAACCCTTGTCAATCTTAAAGACTCTCTCCCCACCTTTTACCGTACTATACAAGTGAGTCGTGATTGTGCGTGTAAAACGTGTTTAGACAGCTAGCACACAAAAACAAAAAGAAATCACACATTGTAAACATTAAAACATGGTTAATCATTATAAGAGTTGAATTTGACCTCAAACAGGAACAGAAGGTAGGCAGGGCTGTCTCCTCCATGTTCTTGGCTGTCGTCCATCTTAGGCTTACAGATCAAGATGGACAAGGGTCTGTCTGACCCTACGTCATACCCTAAAAAAATTCTACTTCTAATGCAATGGCTGCTACTACTACTACTCTTACCAAACAACCCTTATCCATCTTGATGCCCCCCCCCCCCTTCACCTGACCTGAGTGAGAACCTGCCTGACCCGGTTGCACTACTAATATTACTGACTGATACTACTAGTTCTTCTTCTACTACTACAACTACCATTACTAATGCTACTATTAAAGGTACTATTATTTCTAGTAATACCGTATAACCCTAAGACATCTGAAAGGCCTCCCTTTAACCTGACAATTGAACCTCTCTCTCCCCACCTTTAACCCTACTATACAAGTGAGTTGTGATTGTGCATGTACATGTTGCTATGGCTGCTACTACTACTCCTACCAAACAACCCTAATCCATCTTAAAGACCCCGGTCCATCTTGAAGCCCCCCCTTGACCTGAGCTGTGAAACTGTTTTGACCTAATTCTGACCCTACGATACAAGTGAGTTGTGTAGGTGCTCCTACTATAAAGCCCTATTCCATCTTGAAGACCCCGGTCCATCTTGAAGCCCCCCTTCACCTGACCTGAGTGAGAACCTGCCTGACCCTGTTGCACTAATGTTACTCACTGATACTACTAGTTCTTCTCCTATTACTACCACTACCACTACAAATGCTACTGCTATTGGTACTATTATTCCTAGTCCTTCCCTTTAACCTGACAACTGAACCTCTCTCTCCCCACCTTTAACCCTACTATACAAGTGAGTCGTGATTGTGCGTGTACATGTTTAGACAGCTAGCAGACAAAACAAAAACAAATCACACACTGTAAACATTGAAACATGGTTAATCATTATACGAGTTGAATTTTACCTCAAATAGAAACAGAAGATAGGCAGGGCTGTCTCCTCCATGTTCTTGGCTGTCGTCCATCTTAGACCCTTGTCCATCTTGATAGTTGATCTGTAAGCCTCTCTGACCCTACGTCTTACCCTAAGAAAATACTACTCCTAATGCTATGGCTGCTGCTACTACTACTCTTACCAAACAACCCTAATCCATCTTGAAGACCCCGGTCCATCTTGAAGCCCCCCCTTGACCTGAGCTGTGAAACTGTTTTGATCTAATTCTGACCCTACGATATAAGTGAGTTGTGTAGGTGCTCCTACTATAAAGCCCTATTCCATCTTGAAGACCCCGATCCATCTTGAAGCCCCCCCTTGACCTGACCTGAGTGAGAACCTGCCTGACCCTGTTGCACTAATGTTACTCACTGATACTACTAGTTCTTCTCCTATTACTACCACTACCACTACAAATGCTACTGCTATTGGTACTATTATTCCTAGTCCTTCCCTTTAACCTGATAACTGAACCTCTCTCTCCCCACCTTTAACCCTACTATACAAGTGAGTCGTGATTGTGCGTGTACATGTTTAGACAGCTAGCAGACAAAACAAAAACAAATCACACACTGTAAACATTGAAACATGGTTAATTATACGAGTTGAATTTTACCTCAAATAGAAACAGAAGATAGGCAGGGCTGTCTCCTCCATGTTCTTGGCTGTCGTCCATCTTAGACCCTTGTCCATCTTGATAGTTGATCTGTAAGCCTCTCTGACCCTACGTCTTACCCTAAGAAAATACTACTCCTAATGCTATGGCTGCTGCTACTACTACTCTTACCAAACAACCCTAATCCATCTTGAAGACCCCGGTCCATCTTGAAGCCCCCCCTTGACCTGAGCTGTGAAACTGTTTTGATCTAATTCTGACCCTACGATATAAGTGAGTTGTGTAGGTGCTCCTACTATAAAGCCCTATTCCATCTTGAAGACCCCGATCCATCTTGAAGCCCCCCCTTGACCTGAGCTGTGAAACTGTTTTGACCTAATTCTGACCCTACGATATAAGTGAGTTGTGTAGGTGCTCCTACTATAAAGCCCTATTCCATCTTGAAGACCCCGGTCAATCTTGAAGCCCCCCCTTCACCTGACCTGAGTGAGAACCTGCCTGACCCTATTGCACTAATGTTACTGACTGATACTACTAGTTCTTCTCCTATTACTACTGCTATTGGTACTATTATTCCTAGTCCTTCCCTTTAACCTGACAACTGAACCTCTCTCCCCACCTTTAACCCTACTATACAAGTGAGTTGTGATTGTGCGTGTACATGTTTAGACAGCTAGCAGACAAAACAAAAACAAATCACACACTGTAAACATTGAAACATGGTTAATCATTATACGAGTTGAATTTACCTCAAATAGAAACAGAAGATAGGCAGGGCTGTCTCCTCCATGTTCTTGGCTGTCGTCCATCTTAGACCCTTGTCCATCTTGATAGTTGATCGGTAAGCCCCTCTGACCCTACGTCATACCCTAAGAAAAAACTACTCCTAATGCTATGGCTGCTACTACTACTACTCCTACCAAACAACCCTAATCCATCTTGAAGACCCCGGTCCATCTTGAAGCCCCCCTTGACCTGAGCTGTGAAACTGTTTTGACCTAATTCTGACCCTACGATACAAGTGAGTTGTGTAGGTGCTCCTACTATAAAGCCCTATTCCATCTTGAAGACCCCGGTCCATCTTGAAGCCCCCCCTTCACCTGACCTGAGTGAGAACCTGCCTGACCCTGTTGCACTAATGTTACTGACTGATACTACTAGTTCTTCTCCTATTACAAATGCTACTGCTATTGGTACTATTATTCCTAGTCCTTCCCTTTAACCTGACAACTGAACCTCTCTCTCCCCACCTTTAACCCTACTATACAAGTGAGTCGTGATTGTGCGTGTACATGTTTAGACAGCTAGCAGACAAAACAAAAACAAATCACACACTGTAAACATTGAAACATGGTTAATCATTATACGAGTTGAATTTTACCTCAAATAGAAACAGAAGATAGGCAGGGCTGTCTCCTCCATGTTCTTGGCTGTCGTCCATCTTAGACCCTTGTCCATCTTGATAGTTGATCTGTAAGCCTCTCTGACCCTACGTCTTACCCTAAGAAAATACTACTCCTAATGCCATGGCTGCTACTACTACTCCTACCAAACAACCCTAATCCATCTTGAAGACCCCGGTCCATCTTGAAGCCCCCCCTTGACCTGAGCTGTGAAACTGTTTTGACCTAATTCTGACCCTACGATATAAGTGAGTTGTGTAGGTGCTATTACTATAAAGCCCTATTCCATCTTGAAGACCCCGATCCATCTTGAAGCCCCCCCTTGACCTGAGCTGTGAAACTGTTTTGACCTAATTCTGACCCTACGATATAAGTGAATTGTGTAGGTGCTCCTACTATAAAGCCCTATTCCATCTTGAAGACCCCGATCCATCTTGAAGCCCCCCCTTGACCTGAGCTGTGAAACTGTTTTGACCTAATTCTGACCCTACGATACAAGTGAGTTGTGTAGGTGCTTCTACTATAAAGCCCTATTCCATCTTGAAGACCCCGATCCATCTTGAAGCCCCCCCTTCACCTGACCTGAGTGAGAACCTGCCTGACCCTGTTGCACTAATGTTACTGACTGATATTACTACTTCTTCTATTACTACCACTACCATTACAAACGCTACTGCTATTGGTACTATTATTCCTAGTCCTTCCCTTTAACCTGACAACTGAACCTCTCTCTCCCCACCTTTAACCCTACTATACAAGTGAGTCGTGATTGTGCGTGTACATGTTTAGACAGCTAGCAGACAAAACAAAAACAAATCACACACTGTAAACATTGAAACATGGTTAATCATTATACGAGTTGAATTTTACCTCAAATAGAAACAGAAGATAGGCAGGGCTGTCTCCTCCATGTTCTTGGCTGTCGTCCATCTTAGACCCTTGCCCATCTTGATAGTTGATCTGTAAGCCTCTCTGACCCTACGTCTTACCCTAAGAAAATACTACTCCTAATGCTATGGCTGCTACTACTACTCCTACCAAACAACCCTAATCCATCTTGAAGACCCCGGTCCATCTTGAAGCCCCCCCTTGACCTGAGCTGTGAAACTGTGTTGACCTACTTCTGACCCTACGATTCAAGTGACTTGTGTGGGTGCTCCTACTATAAAGCCCTATTCCATCTTGAAGCCCCCCTTGACCTGAGCTGTGAAACTGTTTTGACCTAATTCTGACCCTACAATACAAGTGAGTTGTGTAGGTGCTCCTACTATAAAGCCCTATTCCATCTTGAAGACCCCGATCCATCTTGAAGCCCCCCCCTTGACCTGAGCTGTGAAACTGTTTTGACCTAATTCTGACCCTACGATACAAGTGAGTTGTGTAGGTGCTCCTACTATAAAGCCCTATTCCATCTTGAAGACCCCGGTCCATCTTGAAGCCCCCCCTTCACCTGACCTGAGTGAGAACCTGCCTGACCCTGTTGCACTAATGTTACTGACTGATACTACTAGTTCTTCTCCTATTACTACCACTACCACTACAAATGCTACTGCTATTGGTACTATTATTCCTAGTCCTTCCCTTTAACCTGACAACTGAACCTCTCTCTCCCCACCTTTAACCCTACTATACAAGTGAGTCGTGATTGTGCGTGTACATGTTTAGACAGCTAGCAGACAAAACAAAAACAAATCACACACTGTAAACATTGAAACATGGTTAATCATTATACGAGTTGAATTTTACCTCAAATAGAAACAGAAGATAGGCAGGGCTGTCTCCTCCATGTTCTTGGCTGTCGTCCATCTTAGACCCTTGTCCATCTTGATAGTTGATCTGTAAGCCTCTCTGACCCTACGTCTTATCCTAAGAAAATACTACTCCTAATGCCATGGCTGCTACTACTACTACTACCAAACAACCCTAATCCATCTTGAAGACCCCGGTCCATCTTGTAGCCCCCCCTTCACCTGAACTGTGAAACTGTTTGACCTACTTCTGACCCTACGATTCAAGTGACTTGTGTGGGTGCTCCTACTATAAAGCCCTATTCCATCTTGAAGACCCCGGTCCATCTTGAAGCCCCCCCTTGACCTGAGCTGTGAAACTGTTTTGACCTAATTCTGACCCTACGATATAAGTGAGTTGTGTAGGTGCTCCTACTATAAAGCCCTATTCCATCTTGAAGCCCCCCCTTCACCTGACCTGAGTGAGAACCTGCCTGACCCTGTTGCACTAATGTTACTGACTGATATTACTACTTCTTCTATTACTACCACTACCATTACAAATGCTACTGCTATTGGTACTATTATTCCTAGTCCTTCCCTTTAACCTGACAACTGAACCTCTCTCTCCCCACCTTTAACCCTACTATACAAGTGAGTCGTGATTGTGCGTGTACATGTTTAGACAGCTAGCAGACAAAACAAAAACAAATCACACACTGTAAACATTGAAACATGGTTAATCATTATACGAGTTGAATTTTACCTCAAATAGAAACAGAAGATAGGCAGGGCTGTCTCCTCCATGTTCTTGGCTGTCGTCCATCTTAGACCCTTGTCCATCTTGATAGTTGATCTGTAAGCCTCTCTGACCCTACGTCTTACCCTAAGAAAATACTACTCCTAATGCCATGGCTGCTACTACTACTCCTACCAAACAACCCTAATCCATCTTGAAGACCCCGGTCCATCTTGAAGCCCCCCTTGACCTGAGCTGTGAAACTGTTTTGACCTAATTCTGACCCTACGATATAAGTGAGTTGTGTAGGTGCTCCTACTATAAAGCCCTATTCCATCTTGAAGACCCCGGTCCATCTTGAAGCCCCCCTTGACCTGAGCTGTGAAACTGTTTTGACCTAATTCTGACCCTACGATACAAGTGAGTTGTGTAGGTGCTCCTACTATAAAGCCCTATTCCATCTTGAAGACCCCGGTCCATCTTGAAGCCCCCCCTTCACCTGACCTGAGTGAGAACCTGCCTGACCCTGTTGCACTAATGTTACTGACTGATACTACTAGTTCTTCTCCTATTACTACTGCTATTGGTACTATTATTCCTAGTCCTTCCCTTTAACCTGACAACTGAACCTCTCTCTCCCCACCTTTAACCCTACTATACAAGTGAGTCGTGATTGTGCGTGTACATGTTTAGACAGCTAGCAGACAAAACAAAAACAAATCACACACTGTAAACATTGAAACATGGTTAATCATTATACGAGTTGAATTTTACCTCAAATAGAAACAGAAGATAGGCAGGGCTGTCTCCTCCATGTTCTTGGCTGTCGTCCATCTTAGACCCTTGTCCATCTTGATAGTTGATCTGTAAGCCTCTCTGACCCTACGTCATACCCTAAGAAAATACTACTCCTAATGCCATGGCTGCTACTACTACTCCTACCAAACAACCCTAATCCATCTTGAAGACCCCGGTCCATCTTGAAGCCCCCCCTTGACCTGAGCTGTGAAACTGTTTTGACCTACTTCTGACCCTACGATTCAAGTGACTTGTGTGGGTGCTCCTACCAAACAACCCTAATCCATCTTGAAGACCCCGGTCCATCTTGAAGCCCCCCCTTCACCTGACCTGAGTGAGAACCTGCCTGACCCTGTTGCACTAATGTTACTGACTGATACTACTAGTTCTTCTCCTATTACTACCACTACCACTACAAATGCTACTGCTAATGGTACTATTATTCCTAGTCCTTCCCTTTAACCTGACAATTGAACCTCTCTCTCCCCACCTTTAACCCTACTATACAAGTGAGTCGTGATTGTGCGTGTACATGTTTAGACAGCTAGCAGACAAAACAAAAACAAATCACACATTGTAAACATTGAAACATGGTTAATCATTATACGAGTTGAATTTTACCTCAAATAGAAACAGAAGATAGGCAGGACTGTCTCCTCCATGTTCTTGGCTGTCGTCCATCTTAGACCCCCGTCCATCTTGAAGCCCCCCCTTCACCTGACCTGAGTGAGAACCTGCCAGACCCTATTGCACTACTAATGTTACTGACTGATACTACTACAATTACCATCACAAATGCTACTGCTACTAATGCTACTGCTATAGGTAATATTATTTTTACTCCTTCCATATAACCCTAATACATCTTGAAGGCCTCCCTTAAACCTGACAATTGAACCTCTCTGCCCACCTTTAACCCTACTATACAAGTGAGTCGTGATTGTGCATGTACGTGTTTAGACAGCTAGCAGACAAAACAAAAACAAATCACACACTGTAAACATTGAAACATGGTTAATCATTATACGAGTTGAATTTTACCTCAAATAGAAACAGAAGATAGGCAGGGCTGTCTCCTCCATGTTCTTGGCTGCCGTCCATCTTAGACCCTTGTCCATCTTGATAGTTGATCTGTAAGCCTCTCTGACCCTACGTCTTACCCTAAGAAAATACTACTCCTAATGCCATGGCTGCTACTACTACTCCTACCAAACAACCCTAATCCATCTTGAAGACCCGGTCCATCTTGAAACCCCCTCTTCACCTGATCTGAGTGAGAACCTACCTGACCCTGTCTCTTACTCTATTGCACTACTAATGTTACTGACTGATACTACAACTACAATTACAAATGCTACTGCTACAGGTACTATTATTCCTACTCCTACCACATAACCCTAATACATCTTGAAGGCCTCCCTTTAACCTGACAATTGAACCTCTCTCTCCCCACCTTTTACCATACTATACAAGTGAGTCGTGATTGTGCATGTACAACATGTTTAACCATGTTTCAATGTTTACAGTGTGTGATTTGTTTTTGTCTGCTAGCTGTCTAATCATTATACAAGTTGAATTTGACCTCAAACAGGAACAGATGGTTGGCAGGGTTGTCTCACTGAAAAAGTATAAGTCATTGTAAGGGTTGCATTTTTCCTCAAACAAGAAGCGAAGGTTAGGTGAAGGGATCTTCAAGGCCATTGTCTATTCTGTTAGTTGACCTAGTACCCAGCCAACCGATCCATTCTACCATGTCAGCCCATAACAACCATAAGCCGACCAGATCAAAATTCCAAATCAACCAATCTAATGTTGCACCACAAACACCAAAACAATACACCAAAAACCACAACAATTCACTGACAAAATCAACAACAAATCAACATGCAACAGCCACCACTCCACAAACTTTAGTTACCAATCCACCAACAACACAGACACACCAAAACTGCTGAGAGCACCAAACAAGCCAAAAACAACTCCTGACTGACTTCACAATAGATACACAACAACACCACAACCATGTTACAAAACAAACAGAACAGACTAAACAATGGGAAAGGTTGGCGGGTTTAACCTTACGTGTCTCCGTAGATTGGGGCAGAGTCCGTGTTTACTCATAGCAGCAGAATTCGTATCACTAATACAATTGTTTGTTGCAGCCACGCTGGCAGCTCCGTGAAGAGGAGCTTCCCGCCAAATCGCAGGCAGGAAACACGTAGGCAGGAAACACGTGGGCAGGAAACACGTGAGCAGGAAACACGTGGGCAGGAAACACGTAACGGATGTGACGTCCTCTATCCCGCCTCCCCCCATGTGATCTGACTGCACCATAGTCCGCGTCGCTTCTAGTCCCAATCCAGGCAACAGGGACGTGCACAGACAGAACGCAGGTGTGCACAAGCACCTGCTCCTTTTACTTAAGCCGTCAACACATTTTTTGGAGTTTTAATATGTGCCGGCGGGCTCCATGTCGCCCCTAAGCCCCACATGAGTCGCCCGCAGACCGGTTCCAAAAATAGCACAACTCACTAATGAGCTGCATCTAAAATTTAATTTTATTCTGTTGCTATTTTTTTTTTTTTATCATCCTTGCGTTTATATAGATTTAAAAGTGACAATATCTTAAACATATGTTTATTGTGCGCGTGACAAAACCAGTGCTCCGCTCTGCGCTGTGAGGATGCGCTGAATGCAGTTTCTTACTCCAAAACATGGTAGAAAATTAAGAGATCACTTTCACAACGATTTAAGACTGTAAAAGAAACCTGCACGTATCTCATCTGCGGAGCGACTGTGGTGACGGCAAAGTGGCACAATATGGAGGGACACTTCACTACGTCTCACAAAGCTCCACACTAACTACCCACGGGGACGCATACTCCCCACGGGGACGCACACTATGGGCAGAACAAGCCCAGAGCTAAACGCAGCTTTGGGTAAACAACAGGCTTTTTTCACGACACCGGTGAAAAAGTCATACAACGCAACCGAGATTTATTTAACCACTTAGCGTTCCGACGGGCCGTCGTCTTTATGTTACAACTTTACAGCAATGTACTGTATTTCTGCGTCACCCACACAAACATTCTACATATCAAATGAAAGCTACGACATTCATCTTTCTGAATATGTAAACCATTTACACCTATAATCACCACAGTGCTGACAGGAAAGCCGTTTTTACATAGAAGTCAGAAATGTGGATTTGGACTTCACTTACCATTGAGCGCTCTGGTTCTGTCAAACATCAACATATTCACACAAAGTTGGTCTCATTCATTCCGTAAAGGTCCAGAGAATATAATCCAGTCAAGAAATTATGTCCACAAAGGAAGTTAGAGCCTCCATGTCCAATCTGCTGCAGGAAAGTGAAATCTGTTCCGTCGCTTCTCTGCAATTCTTTTGTCAGTTTCAGGCATAATAAACTTCTGACAGCGCCAACTTTGTTCCTCAGTGCAAAACAAACTTGTTAGCTTGTGATTGACACCAAAGTTGGCCAATAAGGTGGGGGCTGTGGGTTACTGGAGCCGCGGACAGTGAATGAGAGCTACAGATGACTGGAAGAGTACGCCCCACTCTCCCCCTTGTAGAATCAAGCTGTTACATTACACACGTTTAGTGATGTTTTCCTCTTAAAGCCCATGAACTGCGGAACACGCTGATGCGTGACATGCAGTGGTTTACTGTAAACAGACGGAGTTTGCTGCGTGCGTAACAAGCCGAGGCTGGATATAAAGATCCGCGCGTAAAATTACGCGCGCGAGTTGCGTAATTTTACGCAGCAGTTTTGCGTTTTAAACATGACGAAACGGACAAAACAAAGGAAGTGCGCGACCGAGGACCGTGGATGTTTGTACAAGTTAAACTAGAGGCATCTCGACCCGGAGCGGTTCGTGGAACCGAGTGAAGATCTCATGATGGACTCAGGAGTAGAGGACCTTATGATTTGATGGACTGGATGCTGTTCCTGATCGGTATTCTGCTATTAACTTAATTGTGGGTCAAATGTGTATCATGTGTAATGATTAGCATTAGCTAATGCCAATGCGCCAATGCCCCCCCCCAAAAATCACCCGGAATGCTAAGGGGTTAAAATATGTAAGCTTATTTTTCTTTAACATTACATAATTGATAACTTTATGAAACATGGTGCAATGTATATTATTTATGTTTTGTTAAAAAGGTTTGTCAATGGATAGTGAAAACGGGACACTTTTCCTATGAAATGTAGTGATGTAGGTGTCATCTGGAAATTTAACAATTACTAAGATCAGTAAAGTTAAAGTGCTAAATACTGATATCTGTTTCCCTCCTTGCTCATTGTTGATAATTATTTTGAGAACTCATTAATGTGATCAGTGTCTTGAAACATGATCAGTGTGTTCACATAGATGATTATCATTTATCATTATTAATAATGTATAACTAAAGGCAAACTGAGAAAATGTGTTATTTCAGAAGAGCGTCTCAAATTGGTAGCCCTCCGTATGACTCAGTGCCCATAAAGTAGCTCTCAGGTTAAAAAAGTTTGGTGACCCCTGCCTTAACAGCATATGGCACCAAATCAAACACAGAAGGAACAGTTTAGAGTCCATAAAGATGTTCTACACAAGCTATTAGCCATGTTTTTATTTTTGGACAATCCGCCTCTTATTCAACAGCTGATGCAATAATATGTATGTAGATTCAATAGCGCAAGCATATGGTGGCGCATTTATAGGAAAAAATCAGTTGAATTCTCATAAAAAACAACGTAACATTTAAGTCTAGGAGCGTGGACAACCGCGGTAAGCAGGGGTGATGGGGGTGCAAGAGTAGCTTGTGCTAGATTCCCAGGGGACAAAACTATATCTATTCCTAACAGAGGTAAGATTACAATTAAACTAATACTCATTTAAGTGGTTTTCACACATGCTGGTGTAAAACCCTCGCTCTGTGGAGCAACCCCAGTGCACACTAGATTTATTTAGGTTATTTTACTTTTTGATCGGCTTTATTAACTTGCACCCATCATTCATCCCTAACACGCAGTTTGAGCCAAGTGTGAGTCCATCAGCTGATCCCTGAACTTTTTTTTTTTTTTTTTAATGACAAAGCGCTTCAAGCAGACGGAGCCTCATGAATACAGGCGCACATGCTCGCTTCCTCTGCAGGAGGTTGTCTTTTCTTTCTCCCGTGGAGACTGTCCGCTCCAAAGTACGAGTGGAGCTGCTCTGAGACCTCTTCTTTCAGCGCTCTCGGACCGGCCTACAGTGCAACTGCTGGGCTCTTTTACGTTGACCCGTCTAATGAAAATTCGAAGTACCAAAAAGGTGTATTCCTCAGTATAGCTGCCATCTTGCTTAAATGGGACCGTACTTCCACTGCTGTCTTTGCGCGTACGTTACGCACGTTATTTTTAATTATTTATAATAATTTATTATTTAATAAAAAAAGAGTCAAGGTGTCATCCTTGCATTCATTTATTTCTGTTTAGACTGAATGAACTAAGGAATTAATGTTTCCATTTGAATATAAATAGGTAAATATAATGTTCAAAGTTATTTTTTCCCAATTGTAGTTTCTACATAACGTTAACAAAATATACCTTGTTAAAACGTAATAACAGAGACAATATCATTTTTACATTCATAGTCTATAAACCAGAAAACACTGATTAGCAACGTAACGATTCGGTATTTGGGCAGGTTTAATTTGATCTATGGCTAAGCCACTTTTTAAGCCATAAGATTAATATTTAATCAATAATATTAATAAGATTAATACGTTTGTGCAGCCAATGTCAAGCATAATGAGAAGGTTCTACACGTGTCGATGATAAGTTTATAGGAGATTCACCGTTTTTGAAACAAATCTCCAGAGTTGTATAACCCCCGCCCTCCATTTGAAACTATGACATCATCAGATTGTAGAACAGGACTGTGTAAGCTGTATTTCTCATTCTGACACTTGTGTTTGTTCACAGGTGATATTTGTTTGGACAGATCAGCGCTCCATTCTGAGGCTTCATGAGTTTTCAGTATAAATTAAAACTTTGTCCTGCTTGAATCTTATTACATGTGACATTATTGTGTGGCAGAGTGGTTAGCAGCGCTCGTGGCTCATATCTAGAATGTGTTTGTGACTCCAGATCAGGATCCTGGCTCAGACCTGGTTCACTGCTCCTGACGGCTTTAATCCAGAGACACTGAAGGAGAGGGCAGATGCAGAGGACACATTTCTTACCTTTGACTTTTACTGGAGCGGTTGTTTAAAGCAGTTAAAGCCTCTTTGAAATCTGAACCTGGGTTATAGGGCACGGCCATTTCGTATTGGTCATGATAAATCATTGTTTGCTTTGGGGGTGTTATGACATTTGGAATAGATTTGGAAAGACTGCTGCAAACTTCTAACTCTTACCAAGCAGCATGCTAGCACCATTATTGGTCTGGGGCCCAATCTGGAATAAAATGATAAGGACAGAATTTTGTATGATGCATGGCATCAGGAAAAGCTGTTCACAGGGCACTGTAGGTCCCCCAAAAAGAAGGCTGTTAATGCAGGAGTTGACAGCACACAAAGGTGTGTACTTGGTTCTACTGGGTCTGCAGCTCAGTGGCCGAACTGCAGCTGCCTAGTAGAAACTATATTCATGCGATTATGTAACATTCATAACAGCCATGACACCAAACCTTATCAAGATGGTCACTAATTCTAAAACTCATTTTGAACACCTTAAGGCAGTTGCATAATAAATGGTTTAAGGCACAAGATGTTGCCATTCTGCTGCAAGGGTTGGCAGTGGACCTTGGTTCCCCATCAACACAAAGCCCACTGAAGTTACTCCACACAGACATACCACCTGATACAAGTGGGCAGGCAAATACCAAGCTCTGTGTCAGGGACAGAGCAGAGCTGAGTCCCATTCAGCCAAAACCACCTCAAACATCTCAGCCAGTTTTTATATGCCACTAATGCCACCTCAGACCACAGCACCAGGCAACATGACGCCAATGTTCTCTTCATCTCCACACCACAATCTGAGAGCACTCCTACTGATCCTGCCCAAACATAAGACAAACCACAAAACCGCAAGCACACAAGGACAATCACCTCCCAACAGATGCACCAAGTGCGGAAAACTCCCCACCACATGCAGCTATAGCCAGTTTAAAGGCAGAATTTACTACCCAAACTGGGAGACACTCAATAAGGAGCAGTGGAGCAGCGATTATTATTATTATTATTATTATTATTATTATTATTATTATTATTATTATTATTATTATTATTATTATTATATTTGTATTATGCGGGCGCTTTGAGAATACAATCGTAACATTTTAACATTAAAGTCATAGTTTTATGAGAATTAATTCACAATTTTATGAGAATAAAGTTGTAATTTTACAAGAATAAAGTCGCAGTCAGCGCAAAGATGTAATTTTATTGAGATTTAGGGGACGGCGTAATTCACCGCCATGACCAGAGTGCAAAAGAATGGCCTTTATTTGAGTTAAAAGATTACATTAAAACCTACATACGATAGTAGATCTTTATATTGCTGGCCGTTTAAACATTAACAACTGTTGAATCATTTACCCAGATATGACACCCATGAGCCTCTGCGCGTAGCTGAGCGCTCCTGGGCAGGACACCAACAGGTGTAGGAGTCTGTGCCTGAGGTGTACCTGGAACATCCACAGATACAGGGTGTGCGCAGTGCTCCAGACCCTGTACTGGGGAATGGAAGACAGTGCGCAATGTCGATCCCGCATAAAGAATTCGGGATCAGGGACTGAAACAAGCTGTCTATAAAATTTGTCTATAAAATAGCTCTAAGTACTAGATAACAACAAAACAAAAAGAAAGAAAAACATTATATAGATATAGATAATATAATATAATATAAATATAAATAAATATAGATACATTTACAACAAAACATTACTTTAATAACATTGTTTTTTAATCTGTAACAGAAATTATGTAAAATGCATCAGTTTCCCTGAAATTCATAAAAAAATGTTGCTGCACGTAATCCAGCATGACAGAGACCATGCCTAATGCTGCAGGAAGTATCAACTCCTCTGCTATTGTGTTTCTTTTCTTTTTTTTTTGTTTTTGCACTGAGCAATTTGATACGTCACCTTATATGATGCTAACAGTGCTCGCCGGTTTACTGAAGTAACATTCACAAAGCGGGATTATTGTTGGCACGTTTTTGCTGAAAAAAATCAAGCGGCTTATAAACGTGATTTATATTTGTATTTACTGTATTTGAGAAGGACTGCACTAAACTGTGACCATCTGCACACAGAAACAGGACAGCACAGTGGACATACAGATTAGGCTCCTTCGGTGCGTAAAGCCGGGGCTGCCCAGTGCGCACGGCTCCAGAGGCCCGGGGGGCTGAAGTTATCTACAAGGAGCACATCTTTGAACGGTGAGTGCGCGCAAAGTGCCCATGTTTACAACAGTAGAGAAGCGAAGGTAAACGAAGCGGAGTATGGGACTGCACTGAGACTCCTCCACCTGTTTAGTGGAGTGTGGGTCTGCGCTGAGACTCCTCCACCTGTCTGCGTCTCAGAGCACAGCATGTGTTCTGTACAGTGAGCTCCAGGGGGCGCCAGTCTCTGCAGCTTTTTCCAGGAGAAGTCCAGTCACTCCACAGGGACAAAATGTGGCCTACTTCATTCAACAGTTTGTGGCTGATTAAAGGCAGCGTACAGCAAAATTGGAAGCAGAGTCAAAAGCAGAGTCTAACGATGAGTCTAACGATGAGTCTAACAATGAGTCTAACGATGAGTCTAACGATGAGTCTAACGATGAGTCTAACAAATTGAGATTACACCACTGTTTTAAATCCTCTCTTAGAGGGAGTCATGCACTCCTGTATGAAAGAGACCACAGAATAAATGCGGCCTTGACCAAAGTGATAGAAAAGTAGCCGCTATATCTCAGTTTCCTGTGATTACAAAAATATACTGTTATACTGTTGCATGGGAAACAGAACGTTTTGTACCTTTGTGAGAAAGCAAGTAATCTATTATATTTGTATATTGTTCATTAAATGTCAACATTTTTCGCTACAGTTTTATCCTCACAAAATTCTGACTTTATTCTTATGAAATTATTACTTTATTCTCACAAAATTACGACTTTTTCTGGCTTCGACTTTATTCTCATTAAATTACGACTTTAATGCCGTCGTAGTTTCGTAGTTAAAAATACTACCACTTTCCATTTTGAGACGCAAATGAAAATCAATTTAAATTTAAGGGAAAATTAAATATATTTGTTTATTAAACATTAATTAAAACAAACTTGGTCATAAAAAGGATATTTACCTGTTAATCTTGTTCACACTTTAGTTACAGTTAAATGATTTGGCCCCATCTTAATCCTGCACCAGTCACTTACTACACTAATATCAGATAGAACTGAATATCCCTAAGCTCATTCTTTAACGTAGTAGTGTTTTCATTTATTATAATTTAAAGCTCAGCAATATGATCAAATCTATTATGATAAATATTTTTACTTTTATATTTTTGGATTCAGTTGTATTTTGTCGTATTAAAACAAATAAAAATGTCTTTCTTAATTTCATGAACATAAACAACACAGACTTTTAATCAGTTTCATTTCACACAAAAGCCATATTTCCTTCATCCAGAGTCTTGCGTCTACGGAGCCCCACAGATGACGGAAAGGAGAAGAGTAATATTTACAAAATAAAAAATAAAAAATATATTATCTTGTGGGAACGAGATAATTATCGTGAGGGAACGAGATATTTTCTTGAGGGAACGACTTAATTATCATGAGGGAACGAGATAATTATCGTGAGGGAATGAGATATTTTCTTGAGGGAACGACTTAATTAAGACATGCGCAGTTTGCGTGCAGCAGGTGCAGGATCAGAAGGAGCACCTCGGAGAGCACCGATCCACGGAGAGTTCTGTTAAATGAAGGTAATAACATTAAATCACAAAACTGCATGTATTAATGAGAAATAGTGCATGTTTAGGTTACGTGAATGACACGGAGCTAGCTGCTAGGTTAGCAAGAACATCTCCCCAACACTTTAACAAGAAATAAACAACAGGCAAACCATCGGTAAACCATGAAAAGCTTAGAAAAAAGAATGAAGTTGCTTACGTGGACCCTTTGTCCACGTATGGTGAGAGTACAGATTTTAGCAGTGGTTAATAAATGTTGTTAAACTTTCAAGTTTATTAGCAGCCATGCTAATCACGTGTTAATACGGTAGCCATAGACTATATACAGTCAATTTATGAATCTTTATACAGTCTATGATACCAACAGAACTGGAGCAGTCTGTTGAGATGTCTATGTGTTTATCAGTGTTGGCTACAGTAAAAGACAGCTACGTGATAATGTGGGAGCTATTGTTTATTGCAACAGTAATAACGCTTAGTCACAAGAGGGCGCTCCAGGATAATTTATGAACTAACCCACTCCAATAACAACTTGAGAGTAGCCTAAGTGTGGATTATTAAAATTAAGGATGCCTTTTTATTGTAGGCAATGTTTTTAACTTTGTGTTGCTGTGTTACAGCATCTTTTGTAATGGTGAGTGAAGAAGAGGAGCTGTTTGCTTTCCTACGTAAGCGAAATGTGGAGGAAGAGATCATTTTGAAGCTCCAAAATGATAAGGTAGCTTATTTTCTAATAAGTGCAGCCATTTTGTGAGAGTGTGTTGTAATTAACTGAAATAAAAGACAAAAGAGTAATTGAAAACATATACCCAATTGAGAATTGTTTCTACTGCAAATTAAGATGACAATCAAACTATTTAATGTTATGCTTATTTTCAGATTGATTCTTCTGTCATTCGCCTCATGTCTGATGTAGATCTGGCAAAGTATATCCCTCGGTTTGGGGACAGAGTTGCAGTGGTGGCTTTTTGCTGTCAAAGTCAACCAGGAATTTCAAGGAGTCAGCTGCTGGGTAAAATAAAAACAAAGATCTCATCTACCAGTATTGAGAAAAGAATTCAAAATGTTCAAAGACAAATGGGGAATAGGAATGCAAAAAAAAAGACAAGAAGACTAGAACTTGGATGGATGAACTTTAGCAATGAAAATAATCAATACAAACAGGTGCGCACAGCAAAAGGTGGTGGTACCAGACACATATCTGTTGACAGACACACTAAGGTTATGGAGATAAAAGTAATGGCGGAATCTCTCTTTTTCCCCAATGGAAAGTGCAAATCATTGAAGTTAGAAGAGTACGACTGCAGCATTTGTGATCTTTTAGAGGAAAAGATTGATCTTGAGACCACGGTTGAGCAGTTATATGAAAAAACAAGGTAAAAATGCTCAGACTGTACCTTTACACTAAGCATCGCTTAATTCAAGCTACAACAGAAGAAGAAGAAGAATCTGAGGCTGAAATCATTAATTTGGACCTAAATGAGGAGACTGAAATTGTATTCATTGATGAAGCAGTGGACCAATCAAATGCGTTGGCAATGGTGCTACATGAAAATACAGGTGGAGAAATTTCAGAGGTGAGTGCGACCGAAAATGCAGCAGTATCACATGACAATTCAACTGAGAGTGAAGTGATTTTGGGGGCATCTTTGAATAACTCAGTCAATCTGGATGACACATTGCCTTGGGATGTATCAAAGACAAAGATAGTGCTTGTCATAAGTAGAAGCAATTGTCTCTTTGAGCTTTTACAAGCCTTTGCTGACCCTGAAATAATAAACAAAGATGTTAGTGTCAAAAGAAGGCTCCCCAATGGACAGATAGAGGAAGGTGAGGGTTCAGGCGTATTTCGGGATTGTCTTTCTGAGTTCTGGGGTGAGTTTTATAGCAAATGCACCCTTGGGAGGAATGTGAAAGTGCCATACCTCAGACGTGAATACCAAGCCCAGGAATGGCAAGCAGTGGCAAGGATTCTTTTAGTTGGCTGGAAAAGTGTGCAATATTTCCCTCTTTTTCTCTCCCTTCCTTTTTTGGAAGAAATACTGTACGGCACAACCTATACCAGTTTGACGGAAAGCTTCCTCCTGTATGTGACTAAAGAAGAACAGGAGATTCTCTCAAATGCATTGGAATCATTTGACTCTGTTATCAAAGAGGAACTTTTTGATGTATTAGATGCTCACGACTGCCACTATCTTCCCACAGAGAACACAATTAAGGAAATTGTGTCACAGTTGGCACATAAAACACTTATTCAAACTCCAATGTATGTCATAGAATGTTGGAAACCAGTATTGAACACTCTGGCTGACACCTTGTATCCTGAAAGACTTGTCGAAATAACAAAGGAGCGTGTACCCACATCAAGACGTGTCCGTGAACTTCGGAAATTTCCAGAAAATATGACTTCACTCCGGAACACTGTGGCCAGACACTTAAAGAAATACATAGGGGAATGTGACAATAAAATGCTTAAATGCTTCCTCCGCTTCTGCACAGGGGCAGATATTTTATTTGACCAGCCTATCACTGTTCAGTTCATTGAGACATCCCAGTTTCAGTGTAGGCCTCAAGCACACACATGTGGGTCTCTTTTGATGCTACCTATAAACTACCAAAACTATCCAGATCTTAGAAGTGATTTTGACACTGTACTCATGAGTTCAGTCTGGGTTATGGACATTATATGATGCATTAGAGTTGCATTTTTATTTTTTGTTTCTTGCGGATTTTAATTTGTTTTGGTGGCTGATAAATGCAACTTTTGTTTCCATAATTTACATAAGAAGGCCAAAAATGCTTAAAACTTGTTCTTGGTGGGTTCAAAAGTGACATGTTTACACTTAAAAGAGCTAGTCTCTTGAGTTACTGTACTTGATATGCACATTCCAAACTGAAACAGCTGTTTTATTGCGTCAATTGGACTTGGATTACACAGCTATAAAAACAACAATGTATAGAAATACATTATTTTATTTCAGTCTTACCGCATTACAGAATGGAAAAAGCTTTGTGCTCTTTTTGTTTTAAAAGATAATGTTTAGGCTTTGAAATACAGCCTGTCAATAAACCTTTGTTGAAACTTTGTTTTATTGTGGTGTTTTTGTTTTGATAAAACATGGCAACAAATCAGCCATCAGGCAATTTTATGTACTTTATTCAGACAGCTGGGCCCTAATATTATCACGTAGTGATACATACAGTTCAAGTGCTTCTGTCCTGTTGCCTGGAAAAGTCTGACCTAACTGTTCCATTGTAATAGTGCAACAATCAAATACATCTTCATCACAAGGAACAGAAGTAAGGAACTTGCAGCGCTCTTTGCAGGCAGAAATGTCCTCATTTAAGGGTACAAGAAAGTCCACTGTGCCCCACAGGTGAGGTGCATGGTGCATAACGTTGGGTATTCCTGAAGGCACACTTGTATCTCTTGAAGGCCTGATACGATGTGAGTTCCAAACATTTTTTATGTCATTTAGGTCCTCCTGCAAAATTATGGATATGTTAATAAAATAGTACAAGCTATAATAAAATCATCATACATACATTTTCTTTTTGAAACGGGAAATCCAAAATAGAAAAACGGCTGTTGCCCGTTTCCCCCAATCTAAAGACTAAATAGAAAATCTGGATTTTGGGGGAATTTGTTCGTTTTCAAATTTTGGTTTTAAATTCAAAACAAGTCCTTGTGGTGAACTTGTTTGGAAATTCGATATGTTCGTTTTTGTTCATGTTTTCCTTGTTCAAAGCCCTGTGGCCAAGTGCCCAGTGAAGCCCATCTCTTCCGGGGCCAGACACCCGGTGATGCGCAGAGGCAAAACCGCAGGCAGGTGAGGAAATCTGGGCAGATCGTGGATATGCTCAGAGCGGTACTCACCGTCCGGACGGTGAGTACCTTTTGGTTCAGCTGTATGCAGCTGTATGCGGGTTGTCACGTTTAGAGACAATTTCATTGTGGTATAAGCTCCGTTGTTAAGTTGTTTGCGGCTACACAAACCACCGGCTACACTGACCGTATGGCGCGGCACGACCATCCTCATCCCTGGTCCACTCAAGGCTACGGAGCGCGCACCCCGTTCGGTGCTGTTAATGGATTAAAGTGTACGCCTTATGCTCGTCTCCAAATTCTCGTGAGCCCCTCCTGCCATGCATGCTTGCTTGGGGCGTACCTTACTCTCGTGTTTACGCACAGCTCCAAAAGCTGTTAATTAAACTCATGAATGTTGTAATAAAACAAATATCCACACAAATCCCATTACGACGGCGTGCAAAGTGTCCACGTCGGCAAGCAACAGGGGCATCCGCCAGCAGACTGTCTGAGAAACCCGGCCGCCCTCCGCAGCGAGTCAGTCGCAGCGGGCGCTCCCCCGACACGTTCTGTCGCAGCCTCAAGCAGTGATACTAGCACTGCCTCTGACTGCTCGTTTTCAAATAGGGGTAATAGGGCCACAGAAAGACAGCCTATCCACGATCACCCTGCCCAGATCCCCTCATTTGCTCGCGGCTTTACCTCTGTGCGGGACCCGGTGCCTGGGCCCGGGAAAAGAAATGGGCACTTGGCACAGGGCTCTGAGCGCAGCTCCACAAGGAAATGGGCCAACATATCCACTGTTCATACAAATTCACCACAAAGAAACAGGATAGGCTCCTTGTTTTTGCCCATGTTTTTCTCGTGGGGCGGCATTGAAGCGCCTCTCAGCGCGGGTACTAAGTGCTGCGCAGAGAGATCTGGGCAGCGTGATCGTGGATACGCTGTCTTTCTGTGGCCCTATCACCCCATTTGACTGAAGCGCCAGGCAGATGCGGCTGCTCATCACGGCCAGCGAGACAAGCATGCGACATGCACTTCCAGCATCAGCACCGAATGGGGTGCCCGCTCTGTGGCCTTGGGTGGACTGCATTAGCAAAGACAGATGGTCAGTGTAGCCACAGAGAACTATATCACGTGACGTACATGGACCGGGAAGACAACAGGCTTACCTGAATGATAGACATGAAACAAAACTGGACCAGTGCTTTGTCAAGAAAATCCCCGCAGAAATGTCCTTCATCTTTAAGGTCAGCAAAAAACTGAATCCAGTGTTCAATTCCCCCCTTTCTTAACTGACCCCACCAGCTCTCGATCCTTTGATTTGCTGTGCTTGCTCCTGTGATAAAGCTCTGCGGGCCAGCTCGCTCGTCTTGTCCATTGCGCCTCAAATACTGTTGAATATCTCTTAGAACAACATTCTCCGTACCCATGTCCGTGCGTAAAAGCCTTGGAAAACCACCTTCATGCTCTATAGTCTCAACAAAATACCCTCCAATAACTCTTGGGTCACTGCTAGTGAAAGATGCTCTAAGCCACATAACCCTCCGGGAATAGCCGTCTATGCATCCATTTATGCAAACTCCGTAAGGTTTCAACTTATCGTAAGAATCAGCGTGCCATATGAAGTTGGGCCCAGATGAAAAATAGCGTCGCCTCATGAGACGTCTTCCCTGGCGAGCGTGAACGTTGACAGGATCAAGAAGCGAAAGTAGTAACCTCACATCTTCCTTCCTGACTCGTAAACCATGTTCCAAACACTTGGCATACATCCAGCGATAACCATTGAGTCTCCCTGGTCCTTCCAATTGCCCAAGTATGAAGTCAACAACTAGCTCAAAGTTAGCATATTGACGACGGTAGAGTCCATAAGTCCGTAATATCCTCATCAAATGTCTTTTGCTTAAAATATAGCCGTCCAAAGCAAGCGTTGCCAATATGTCATTGTAGCTCATCCCCAGCATAAAATAATGCTTGATTTTGAGGTCCCGACTGTCCCGATCCATCGCATACAAGCCTCTCTTCCCTTCTTTTTACCGTGCTTCCCTTTTCTACCTGTACTTCTAGCACATGTGCGCCACCAAGAGGTCGCAAATGTCCTATGCGGGGCTCCATATTAATTATCTCATTCCCTCGTGATAATTATCTCGTTCCCTCGTGATAATTAACTCGTTCCCTCGTGATAATTATCTCGTTCCCTCGTGATAATTATCTTGTTCCCTCGTGCTAATTATCTCGTTGCCTCGTGATAATTAACTCGTTCCCTCAAGATAATATCGTGTGGGAACGTGATATTATCTCGTGGCCACGCGTTAATATTATATTTCGCAAATGTCCTATGCGGGGCTCCGTATACGTCTGCTCCAAACCTGTTGTTTTTCCTGACAGAGGACTGGCTGTAGACTTCTCCGTTCAAAAGACCCAATCTGATTATTGACCACTAGAAATGACTGAATCTCTGTTTGATTCATTGCACAGCCCTTTTTGTAATGGCTGCTCCAGTTTGTTGTTGGAGTAAATGGCAGAAAATCA
This sequence comes from Periophthalmus magnuspinnatus, assembly GCF_009829125.3. NCBI lineage: Eukaryota > Metazoa > Chordata > Actinopteri > Gobiiformes > Gobiidae > Periophthalmus > Periophthalmus magnuspinnatus. The sequence goes on from NC_047132.1 coordinate 3,354,653, forward strand.
CAGGGGGTGGATTTTCTTTATTATTGGTAAACTGCTTTGTATATTCATCTCAAGACTTTGCAGCATTCATTCAAATTAAAGTCATTCATAAAAATCATTAATAACACAAGAGCCTTAACTGTTATTTATACTGAGATCTGAAATGGTTCTTGTTGTTTCCACAGCAGTTCACACTTTGAGATATTTTTACACTTCATCATTTCAAGTTCCAAACTTCCCAAAGTATGTTTCTGTTGGATATGTGAACGACCTTCAGATCATTCATTACGACAGTGACACAAAGAAATTGGTCCCCAAACAAGAGTGGATGAACAAACTCACAGAGGAGGACCCTAGGTACTGGGAGAGGAACACTCAGAGGTGTTTGGAGAATGAGCAGGCGGGAAAAGGAAACATAGAAACTGTGAAACTCCGCCTTAATGTGACCGGAGGTTTGTGTCGTCTGCACTTTTCAGATTATCATGTATCAACTTTTTATAAATGAAACACATTTAGTCTGAAATATTTATGGACAGTTTCTTTTTTCTTGTAGTGAAAGTAGGAAAAATGTAGTTTTGATGTAAATCTTTTTGTTTGTTTGCAGCACTGGAGTTTTGTTGGTCAGGGATCAGGGCTGTGGTACATTTACTTGTTTTTCATATTCTATTCAGCCAAGTTTTGTATATAACCCAAAATCACAACAGCAGTTTCCTCACAGAGCTTCACAAAGTTGTAGATTTAACAGAAACAATAATGAAACATTGACCAACTGAAGCTGTAAAATGTGAGGAATTTAACCATTGCAAATGTAAACATTTCACTCCAAAATGCAACTTGTGATTTATATGTAGCCGGGTCAAATAGGACAAAGCCTAACTTAAATAGTAGTTGAAATTTTCGGCCTAGCCACTAGATGTCACTGTATTACATGAAAGTCACATGCGTGATGTCATCAACGGCAGACAACCAAGTGTCTAGTTTAAATGGGCTGAGTACAAAAAATAATCTTTAAGATTGATCAGTAATGCTGTAATGAGTGTCCTATTTTAAGATTATTCATTTAGTTGTAGATCCCGAAACTGAGATTAAGATTTTACATCCTGTGAAAAGTGTAACGGCTCACGTAACGGAAACACGGAGCTGTGTGACGGCGTGAGTGTTAATTTCAAATTAATCAAATGTAATTGTTTCGAATATTTAAGAATGTTTTATTATTTTGTGACCAATATTGTACAATTGTGATTTATTCAGAGGGGAGATAGCACTGTCCAGGGTCTTCGGTGTGCCAAGTTGTTCTGGGCAGTTTGTCCGCCAGTTTAACATGAGTTGAAGTTCAAGGGTTAACTGTAATTCCATTTCTATTGGGCCGTTGTATTTGAATGTAAACTAAGTAGTGTTATTCTATGTTCTGTTATAGGATAAGCCCACTACTGTTGTCTTTTGACTGTTGTCTTTTGTCATATGTGTTTTTTTTTTTACTGTTGACTGTTACAAAGAAACCTTTTGTTTAAGCCAAATCAAACCAAAAATTTAATGCTGTTCTCCTGCTGGGGACAGTCGGGAAAATAAAAGATCCACATTAATTAATTTTTTTTGAGTTTCTGGTGTCTGGTCCTTACATTTTTCACCTGGCCACATATAACAAATGAAATAAATGTCCCTGAAGAAGTTTGAATCCTTTAAAGGATTATCTGAAGCTCTATGGCTGTGAATGGGACAATGAGACTAGTGAAATCAGAGGATATGAGCAACACTCTTTGGATGGAGAAGATTTTATTTCATTGGATTTTGACCCTGAAACTTTTGTCGCTCCAAAACAACAGGCTTTTATCACCAAACTGATATGGGAGAGGGATGGAGAGGCTGTCAGAGTGAAACACTACATCATTCATGAATGTGCTGAGTATCTGAAGAAATATGTGCGCCACGGAGGGAGCGCTCTGAACAGGATAGGTAAGAGACATGTAGTTTTAAAACTCTATAACACAGTGGTCCCCAACCACCGGGCCGTGGACCGGTACCGGTCCGTGGATCAACTGGTACCGGGCCACTGGCCGTCCAAGAAATAATTAATTATTTCCGTTGTATTTATTATCCGAGTCTGAACAATCGTTTATTTTGAAAAATCTTTTATTTTGAAAAATGACCGGATTCTCTCGGTTACATTTCCGTCACTTGAGCGCCGACAACTTAACCACTTAGCGTTCCGACGGCCCGCGCGCGTATTGCGTAATTTTACGCAGTAGTTTTGCGTTTTCAACATGACGAAACGGACAAAACAAAGTAAGTACGCGACCGAGAACACTGTGGATGTTTGTACAAGTTAAACTAGAGGCATCTCGGTGGTTGGTTCGTGTAACCGAGTGAAGATCTCATGGTGGACTCAGGAGCAGAGGGACCTTATGTTTTGATGGACTGGATGTTCCTGATCGGTAAGCGTGGTTTATTCTGCTATTGACTTAATTGTCAAATGTGTGGGACTCGAAAGCTCTAACCACTGAGCCACTGTTGCAGAATGACTGTCTCACTGTACAATCATGTACAGTGTGTTCTTAGTTTCCAGTGTGTGTTTGTTTACATTTTGAAGTGTGTGTGTGTGTCTGATGATTGTTTGCAGTGTGTGGTAGGTAAATATATATTTATTTTGACCCATAGCACTTGTTTTGACTGTATTTTATATACAAATATACATTTTATATTGTGTTTTGATATATAAATGTACAGTAATAGAGCAGCTGCAGATACAGATTCCTCTCAGTGTGAGTTTTCAGTTGAGCCTCACTGATGTCTGTGGGTTGAAACATTCAAAAGTTATTGCACTTTTCCCAAACGTTCTCCAAATGTCTTCATTCGGATAGGTTTGGAGAGGCCTGGACTTACTGATGATAAAATGAGTCTAAAACTCTCATTTTTATAGATATTGACCTCAAATTTGAAATGTAAGTGGTCAACAATCTTGTCAGTTGAGGTATGGTGTATTTTTGTCCCCAGCTCCTACTGCAGCTTTCTACACCTTCATTTTCACAAATATTTTTTTTGGCGAGGATGAGAAAATTTGTTTTTTATGTGTGTTCCAAAGTGTATAAATGCTCAGCAGACAAACTTACAGTGATTCTGATGCCTGTGGGTAAAACTATAGGGTGTTACCTTTACAAAGACCCCAAACTTGTGCATTTACTACTGAGAGTTCAATAGTGGTGATTATTTTAATTTGGAGAGGTCAGAACAAAGGCGATTTCACCAAAATGACCCGGAATGCTAAGGGGTTTTTAACCTACAAATTAGCAAAATGAGTAACCCCCCAGCGCACAGCAGACAGCGTACTGACCAGGGACTCTGTTGTTCTACGACTTCAACGCCCAGGTAACGACAGTGACACCTGGAGGGGGGTGATTGGGAAGAACGGCCTCCCTGATCTGAACCTGAGTGGGGTTCTGTTGTTGGACTTCTGTGCTAGTCACAATTTGTCCATAACGAACACCATGTTCGAGCACAAGATACCAGGACACCCTAGGTCGGCCTCGAAGAGATTCTGGTAAACTGTCCAGCGCCCCAAGAGGCAAAAGCAGTGCTCCACCAACACTGTTTACAATGCAGGCGGAGAGCTGCTGACCTTAACAGAGGAAGGAATACTTTGAGGATCTCCTCAATCCCACCGTCACGTCTTCCGAGGAGGAAGCAGAGACTGGGTACCCGGAGGCGGACTCATCCATCTCCCTGGCTGAAGTCACTGAGATGGTTGGCAAGCTCCTCAGTGACAAGGCTCCAGGGGTGGATGAGATCCATCCTGAGTACATGTTTCAGGTGGTTTGCGATTGTATGTTTCAGGTGGTTTGAGGTTGAAAGAGGAATTAATTAATGTACTGGTCTAATATATCATATTCTTCCCAGATGCTAGGAATTTTTATTGGCCCTCAGGTCTTCAGTAGAACTGGCCCAATTGATCATAATCAATACTTTTTACAGCAAATTTGAGCAATCCTACCAATATAACCTAAATAACATCACATTGCATTGTCATACAGACCTAATATGAATATTTCAAGCCTTATTTAAAGTATAGAGTCAAAACTATGTTAAATGCACCCATCTGAATTATCCACTGTATTGACCACTGGCCCTCCGTGTCGAATATTTTTCAAGATATGGCCCTTGTTGAAAAGAGTTTGGGCACCCCTTATTTAGAGTATGAATTCACTTAAAGTAACTAAACTAGACATTTAAGATGCAGACAACGCACATCAGTACCTGTGTCTGTGGTGTTAACGTGACTCACCTGTTGTACCTGTGTCTGTGGTGTTAACGTGACTCACCTGTTGTACCTGTTGTACCTGTGTCTGTGATGTTAACGTGACTCACCTGTTGTACCTGTGTCTGTGGTGTTAACGTGACTCACCTGTTGTACCTGTGTCTGTGGTGTTAACGTGACTCACCTGTTGTACCTGTGTCTGTGGTGTTAACGTGACTCACCTGTTGTACCTGTGTCTGTGATGTTAACGTGACTCACCTGTTGTACCTGTGTCTGTGGTGTTAACGTGACTCACCTGTTGTACCTGTGTCTGTGGTGTTAGCGTGACTCACCTGTTGTACCTGTGTCTGTGGTGTTAGCGTGACTCACCTGTGCTGTCCCCTGTCTGTCTCAAAGAAGAACTGCACAGCTCTCATCTCTCCTGTGTTGGCTGCTCTCGCTGTTGTTCTCACTACTGCTGTCCTTGCTGTGGTCACCTTCGTCTTGTACAGGAGATGTAAAGGTAACACAACATTTAGTCATGTGTTTCTCCTTTTGTCCAAACTTCAAACATTAAACTAACATGTTTTTTTGTTTTTGTTTCAGCCAAACAGCCCACGCCTCGTAAGTAACACTTTTATTTACTATTTACTTTATTTACTTTTATTAATACTGCTACTATTACGGTACTGTGACGACAAGTTAGGAATGTGCAAATCGATTTTTAAGTATCGATACTTTCGATACCAGCTGTTCTAATTTATTGTATCGATAAAGTTCTAGAAGAATCAATACTTGTATGAAATTTCATATAAGCCTTTGACTCATCATAATACAGTGTTAATGTGATTTCCAAAGTAGATTTGTGTTTTAAACTGTTGTTCAAAGCGTAATCTAGAGGCAGAAGCAGTGCTTCACTGTGTGTAATAAACTGTACTTTTGTGTTGTAGCTCCGAGTGAGCCAGAAGTGCAGGAGTTGAACCCTCAGCCACCGTGAGTCTAACACTTTACTCTGTGTTTATCATCTGCTCCAAACCTGCTCCTTTAAGGGTGAGCTCATACTCGCCCAATCCAACCGTGTCCAATCAGAAGCCCCTAAGCCAGACAGGTCAGACAGGTCAGACTCATTTGTTCCTTGATACAATTATATTTGGCACTCGAGATCATATCAAATATGTATTAAAGCTGGCCCGCCGGCCGCCGCGTCAGTATAGCGCATGCACCTCTAATAATACGAATCCCAGAATGCTTTGCAAATGTGTTGGCGCTGGCCCCCACCACTTTTGTTGACACTCAGTAGCATCTGCTACCTGTCGCTTCACTCAAATTTAATCCACCCCTTCTGAAAAACATGCAGATCTTGTTGAAATGTTTCAATAAATATTAAATTTGGCCCACGACTTAGTCACAGTTTTAAATTTTGGCCCTCTGTGAATTTGAGTTTGACATCCCTGTCCTAAGGGATTCACACCATTCTGAGGCTTCATGAGTTTTCACAGTTTAATATTAAATTCAAACTTTCTCTTGCTTGAATCTTATCAAATATGACATTATTGTGTGGCAGAGTAGTTAGCAGCGCTCTTGGCTCATATCTAGAATGTGTTTGTGACTCCACATCAGGATCCTGGCTCAGACCTGGTCCACTGCTCTCAACGGCTTTAATCCAGAGACACTGAAGGAGAGGGCAGATGCAGAGGACACATTTCTTTGACTTTTACTGGAGCGGTTGTTTAAAGCCGTCATTCTGTTTGAAATCTAAACCTGGGTTATAGGGCGCAGCCGTGTCGGTCATGATAAATCTGCTGCTCTGGGGGTGATAGGAAATTTGGAATAGGAAATTTGGAATAGATTTGGAAAATAGAATTTGATTGCATCAAACTTCTTCCACTTAGGCCCAGAGCATCTTAAACACTGACTGTGGAAGATCTTACTGTATATCTATAACATAAAGAGCGTAAGACAAGTTTCACAGTTAAAAGTGCCGTACCTGATTTTTACTGTTTTAAAAATGTAAAAAACAGAACTAGTTCATTTTAAATGTTTGCAGTGGTCCAAAGTTATTCCTCACTTACCTTATGCATTCAGAGCATCCTAATTATTCACCATGATGAGTTTATAAGCACAACTCTCACCGACCAGAGTGGAGTTTTGTCATTGTAATTATCTGGACCATACAGACTCTAAAACACATATGAAAAGACCTTTTTATACCAAAGACAGAGGTCTTATTAAATCAAAATGTCCAAAAAGAACATTATCCTCACATATTTTGTATTTAGAAGCTTTCAATCTCCATATTTCAGCCTTTATTTGGCTCATAATATGTTTAAAGTCTCCAATAGAAATGTTTGACTAGTTGACTGCTAAACTAATCGTTAGCTGCAGTCATAGTTTACACCGTTAATGTAAATCTTCTTTTATATTGTCATCAAATTGTAGTCCCTGCTCTACTGGAGCACCTGTAGGAGACCAAGGACAGATTTATGATTTAACTTTGTTTTTTAAGGCACTAAAGACGTTTATTGATACTTTGCAACTGATGTTATCAACATTCCCTGGGTGTGTGATGCTAACTGTAGGCACTGCTCTGTCTGAAGATCTGTTATTCAAGTTAGACTTAAATCTGAGTTTTGTTTTAACACAATCTGACCAAAAAGAGCTGACTTATTAGAACTGCAACAGGCGAGGTGGTGTGTGCTGTTAAACAACTCCCTTTAAATTTATATTACAAGGTAGATAGCGTTAGCCAACAGTTTTTTAGTCTCTCACCTTTTTGTTGAAAATCAAACTCCTAAACAGGACCATGAACACTCCTGAAAAGGTGTTTAAAGTTTAATTCCATTTTGTATTTTTCTTGAGTTTTCAGACCATTTAAAAACTTACTTTACAGTGTTTGCTAACTGTTTACTGAACATTCTTCCATAGACATACATGCAGTACACTTCCAGCGTGATGTCACTGTATCTATTGTCAATGCTGTTTTTTTTCCGTTGTGAAAAAGTATTGATTTCGTTTGTTTATTTAAATATCTGCTGGATCAGTTTGTTTATTCTATTTCATTATGGTTTATTATTGTGTGATTTGTATAAACTTTTGTGAAGGCTCATTTTCTTATTAACTGTAGATGCACAGTTTGAACTCATCTGCACATTTTTGCTTTTCAATAAAATCTAATTGGATGAAAAATATTGTTTCCAAATATCCGCATAAACTTTGGACAGAACGAGACAGGAGCGCCAACTAGTGGTGTACATGTCACTTTATAGTATAGGGCAGGGGTGCTCAGACTTCTTCAGTATGTGAGCTACTTTTAAAATGATCGTGTCTGTAAGATCTACCACCTAATATAAAAATGTTAAACATATATTTATTTGTAAATGTATTATGAATTCTTACATGTACAGTGCATTTTCATGTACCTGCAGAACGTCATGAGATAATACTGCACAACACAACTGAACTTCCTACATGTTCATAATTACTTGAATGATGATTACTGCTCTGATGACACTGAATGGAATCAGTGAGGGATGCATAGTTCGGGCAGTAGCTTCTGACAGACAGGAGTAAAATTGCATTTTTCCTTTGAAAGCGATAACAGAGCTAATCATATTGATTACGGTTTTGTCTTTTTTTTTATAGCCATAACAATCACGTTAAACGAAGTATCAGAATTTACTGCATTTTTTAACACAACTACTTCTATTTTACACATCCATCCGCATTTTTTCTTTTACGCATCGAATAAATGAATGAAAATCCCCGCAGCCCTGGGCTCTCATTCGTCACCTTCGAGGGACATCAGAGGCAGATTACAGTAATGATAAAATATTTAGATAGCCCCATGTCTCCGCTTTGAGACGCCGTTTGAATTTACATGAGAGCACGACTGGGCGCGGAGTTACGCTGCTGGAAAGTCCACAACCGCGAGTCTATCAGCGGCGATAGGATCCGACGCTATAGGGTTAAGATAACTCGCGCTTGTTTATCAGATCGGCATGGCGGTTTGGCTTGTGCTTGTTTTCTGCATATGTTGTGTATTCTGCCCAACAAACACTAAAGGGGGGTGTTTTTAAATCGCATTTCTATAACATAGTAGCCCCCTGAAAGAGAGCACCTAGTAGCCGACTGAAAGAGAGCACCTGGTCCTTGTCCAGGTGGTCTGAAAATATGTTTTCGTCACCTTCTATCATCTGTTGCCTCTGGGTGTCACCACTTATGCGTGTGCAGCGCCCATGATGTGACCTAGGGTCAGGTGTAATCTGACTGTTGTCCTGTATATTAGTCATGTGACTGGATGGATGACGGGACGTGATCTACCCAAAATGCCTTCGCGATCAACTGGTAGATCGCGATCGACGTAATGAACACCCCTGGTATAGGGATTTATGCACATACTCGCCCAGTGTTATCAACTATTTTTCACTTTAAGATGTATCTACCTGCATGTCTTCATGGAGATGTCAGTGCTTTGCCTGGAATGTTTCATAGTACAGCATTTACCGTTTACTGGGCTCAGTTGGTAGAGTTTGTTCACTGATCTGAACGTTGGTGGTTTGAATCCCGCTCTCGAAATAAACCATCATTGGTCAAACATCAAATCATTGATTCACCGGTCAGATCCACTGAGCCACAGGTTGGCAGTGTGATTCCAGCTCCCACAGATAAATGCTGTTGTTGTGTCCTTGGGCAAGACACTTTACCCACCTCATCCCCAGTGTCTGGTGTATGAATGTGTGTGAATGTGTGTGTGATGGGTGAGTGGTTCCTTGATGTAAAGTATCGAAACTAGATACTCACTGAGGCAAAAATATCACATAACTGAATCAAACTGGACCTTTCCTGAACAGGTTCACTTTTATCAGAACTAGTGTCAGACACATGGTAGAATATACAAATACTATTATTTTGTGTTAAAAATGACAATATTGTCTAAAAAAGAGCTTTTAAAATTATCATTTGGGGATCAAGATTGGCATCGACTCTATTCTGTAGTATTGAAATCAAGTTTGAAGTGTGGAGAGGCGAGTCCACTCACAGTCTGAATATGGTTTTCAAGATGATTTTGAGCCATAAAAACCTCTGTAATTAATGACATCCTATATAGATTAATTTAATGCCTGACCCTGGAATATTCTAGGCAAAGTATTTTTACTCTATGGAGGCAAGCAGAAAAGTTCCATAGTGCTTAACCCTCATGTGTTCTTCCCAGTAGAGTTACATTGAAGTTGTACTGGGGTCAATTTGATGCCACTTTGTTCCTCTTATTACTCAGGCATAAATTAACTTTTTTTTTTTTTTTTTTAAATACATTTTGGCTCTATTTTTAGCCTGACTTCAGACAAATCCACTGATAGCACATTTGCCTTACATTTATATATTTAGAGCCAGTAGGCCTTGATTATGTGAAAAGAGTGCATTTTTGACATTTTAAATTCCTATAACTCTGAATTTACGTGACTGCACTTGGCAAAGTTTTTGAAAAATGTCAGATTTTTGAATGAACAATGTAAGCCTATGGACAGTGGAACTATTCAATTCATTTTCAATTCATTTTATTTTTGTAACGCCCAAAATCACAACAACAGTTGTCTCAAAGGGCGTTCATGTTTTGGTTGATGGGGGAAACCAGAGTACCCGGAGGAAACCCATCCAGACACGGGGAGAAACATGAAAAACTCCACACAGAAAGGCCTGGGCGACCCGGGGATCCAACCAAACCTTCTGCTGTGAGGCATGAGCCACTCAGCCACCGTGCTGCCTACACACAAAAACAAAACAACAGGAAAAATCAGACAAAACAAGAAAAATCGGCCAGGCCAGGAGGAGGAGAGCCGGGCGAGGAGGATGAGAGCCAGGCGAGGAGGAGAGGGAGGTGGGTGGAGAAGGGCCAGGCGAGGAGGAGGAGAGGGTCCAGCTGTCATCGGGGCATCTGAAAGAGTTGCACTCCACAGGGGGAGTGGGACAGGGGACAACATGTGAATAGCATTGCTGATGAGAAAATAGGACAAAGCAGAGGATAGTGCTCAGGTTGCCATACTTCCCCAGCTAGTTATCTCCTACTGCAGCCTGTCTTATCCCAGGTTTTAATGTCCCTAACTCCCTCACTATGTAACCTGGTCTATACCGAAGAGGAAGGTTTTAAGCCTGGTCTTAAATACAGAGACTGTGGGGGCCTGTTTAACATCAGCAGGGAGTTGATTCCATAGCACAGGAGCTTGGTAACTGAATGCTCTCCCTCCCACTGTACTTTTGGACACTCTAGGAACCACTAATAGTCCTGCATTCTGAGAGCGGAGTGCTCTGTTTGGCTGGTATGGGACAATAGCATCTTGCAAATAGGATGGGGCCATACCGTTTAGGGCTTTGTATGTCAGGAGGAGGACTTTGAATTTGATTCTAAGCTCGACAGGAAGCCAGTGCAGATATTTTAGTACAGGACTGATGTGGTCTCTTCTAGGCTAGGCTTAACTAGGCCTTGTCTAAAGCAGGATGAGGTCGACCACTACAGTATCACTCTAAATATGTGACTGGAACTTTAAAACAACTAAAAACACAATTCAAAGAGAGTCAGAGCCTCCTACATAAGACATGTCCTACAGAGAACTGCACCTCCATAAGACCTGTCTTACAGAGACCTGTCCCTCCATAAAACATCTCCTCTGATAGACAGAGCCCAGGATCTATGCTGCTGAGTGAAGAACGCTGACATCTGTGCAGCCAGTGACCCCCAAAAGTGCTTAAGGGGGCCTTTTCTTTATGTAATAAGAAATAAAATATAAATATATAATATGAAAATGAACATTTCTACAATTGACTCCTCAGGTTGAAAACAAAAGCCCCAAGTTACACTAATAATGGACTGTCATTCTCACTCACTAAAGTCTAGTCAAATGTGAAACTGTTTTGAAAAGGCTGTTTTTTATATAAATCTTTCAATAATTCTTCAAAACAGATTTTAGCATCAGAATTTATCTTTGATGAAATGACTGACTGTTCAGAGCCATTTGACTCTGCAGGTAACAGCAGCTCGTGTTTGGGGCCATGTAAGTCTGTGGACAGTGAAACTAGGCTTTGTTGGAGCTGTCAGCCAGAGGAAGCTCTCTGTCCATGGGTTTGAATTGAGTGTTTTACTTATTGTAAAGATCCAGTCACAGATTTACAGATGAGATTTGATTACTGTGTTAGTCCTGATCCTGTTTTAGACTAAGCCTTGTTCCACTGTCCTTACATGGACTAGACCAGGAATAGACCAGAGCTAGACCAGGACTAGACTAGGACTAGACTAGGACTAGACCAGAACTAGACCAGGACTAGATCAGAACTAGACCAGGACTAGACCAGAACTAGACCAGGACTAGACCAGGACTAGACCAGGACTTGTTCTGTGCTTCTGCACTTTCACTCTTTAGGTCAAACTGGTTGAATCTGCAGAAACCAGCAACTGCAGCGTGAAGGGCAAAGGCCAACTGCTTTCACACCTGCAGCTCAGAGTCATCCAGGTTTAATGCTGGATTTCAGATGACATCACACCATTCTATAGGCCAGTCACAGTTAATATAGATGGGACAGCAGTTAAAACTGATACTGTTCATTTAGAACATTTTTGTTCTAATTCAGTCAGTTTTTTTAGTCTAGTCAACAGTGTTGTCACGATATTTCAAACTCGATTTTGATATTAAGGAATAGACTTGATACTAGATACAGATTCTGATACCACTATAATAATAAAAGCCCTTTTTCTTTAGACAATAGAATGTGATTTTCTTTTTTTTGTAACTTATATTTTATTATTTTCAAAAATACAACAATATAACAATGAACATTCGGTCAGCCGTCATTTAAATAAAAAAAAATTGTCCCAGTTTTCTTCATATTTTTCCTTTTGTAACCTTAAAACATATGTAAGTCTCTCCATGGCGTGAATTTCCTTGTGCCATTTGCGTGTAATGGCTTTTTTTGATGCTGCCAGTAATACCTTAATCAAGTAGTGGTCCTTTTTTGGGATATGCGCGTCAGTAGTCCGCCCAAAATACATCGTTATGCATGACCTTGATAGTGTGTACCCCAATATTTTCTCCATTTCTTTGCCCAAAGTTTCCCAAAATAGTGACACCTTGCTGCACTGCCAAAACACATGTGCATGTCCCACATTATACTCCCCACAATGTCTCCAACATGGTTGATCCACTGATAGAGATGCTTTTTTTTTATCTTTGGTGTGATGAAAAATCTGATGATGTTCTTCCAGCAAAAGATTCTCCAATTTGTTGAATTAGTTAAGGTTATCTGGTTTTGCCAAATTTTATACCAGTTATCATCACTTATTTCTTCTTTTATTTCTTTCACCCATTTATCCCTAATGTATAACGATGTATTTTTCCTGTTAACCCCCAAACCTTTATACCATTTAGATATAATTTTTGCACTCTTGTTCTTATATGCATCCCAAAGTGTCACAGTAATTATATTCAGTTCCCTCGGGAGGTCCGGTCTGATTTCTCTTTGGTAATAGTCTCTCACTTGCAGGTACATATAGAATTCCTGATGTTCTAAATCAAATCTATGCTTTATATTTTGAAAGCTTACCCCTTCCTTAATGAATGTTCCTATAATATTCAATCCTTTATTTGCCCACTCTTTAAATTTGGTATTCATAATTCCTGGTTTAAAATTTGTATCATATGCTAGCCAACTTAAAAGTTTAATCTCTTTCTCTATTTTGAATCTTTTTACAATTCTGAACCAGACATCCAGAGTGAACTTGACCACACAGTCTAACTTTGTTACATTTTCTTTAAACAGTCTTTTGTTTGCAATCATTGCTTGTACATGGCAAACATTATTCACCTCAATTTGTTTCCACTTGGCCGTGCATTCAGAGTCACACCAGCAACTCAAAGATTTGAGCTGGGCTGCATAGAAATACTCTTCTAGATTTGGCAGGGCCAATCCACCTTCATTTTTTGGTAATTGAAGTGTTGAAAATTTAATTCTTGGTTTGGCTCCATTCCATATGAATCTTGAGATTTTTTTGTTCCACTCCACAAATTGATTAGCTGGTATTGACACTGGCAGGGACTGGAAAAGATACAAAATTCTCGGTAGGACATTCATCTTAATTGTCTTGATTCTGGCATGTAGATCTAACAATAAAACCTCCCATCTTTCCATGTCTTTGTATATTTGTTGGTTCAAAGGTTTATAGTTGGTCTCATATAATGTGTTAAAGTTATTTGTAATCTTTATTCCTAAGTAGTCTATTGATTTTTTATTCCACTTGAAATTATATTGCTGCGATATTTTTAATGGAGGGTTACAGTTTAAGAGGAGAACCTGCGTTTTCTCAATATTCAGTTTATAACCCGATAGATAGCCAAAATAATTTAATAAGTCCTTTAATTTAGGTAAACATGCATCCGGTTGTTTTAAGTAAATTAGGACATCGTCAGCAAATAGCCCCACCTTATGCTTTATATCCTTAATTTTAACACCTATTATTCCCTCTTCCTGCCTTATAGCTTGTGCCAATGGTTCAATAAATATTGCAAAGAGGGTTGGTGACAAGCTGCACCCCTGTCTCGCAGTTTGTGAGACTGCCATTTATCTTTAGTCTCGCTTTTGGATCTTGGTACAGTGTCCTGACACAATTGATTGACTGTGTATTAAGGCCAAATCTTTCCAAACAACAATACAAAAATCTCCAGCCAACGCAGTCAAAAGCCTTTTCGGCATCCAGACTCAAAATAAGTGCGCTTTCGTTTGTTTTTTGTGCTTGTTCGATTATATGTAAAGTCCTCCTTATATTGTCTTGGGTTTGTCGTCCTCTAATAAAACCTGCCTGATCCTCATCTATCATATCGGAAAGAAATGTTTGGAATCTATTAGATATAATTGACGTATATATTTTGTAGTCACAATTTAATATTGATATTGGTCTATAACTTTCACAATATTCTTTGTTCTTGCCCTCTTTATGGATAATCATAATTATTGCTTCTCTCCACGAGGGAGGTAAAACTCCATTTTTCAGAGTATGGTTAAACGATGATAATAATAGTGGGTTCAACTCTTCTTTGAAGGTCCTGTACCATTCCACTGGGAACCCATCCGTTCCAGGGGTCTTGTTGGACTTCATTCATTTTATTGTACTTTCTAGTTCTTTTTCTGTGATAGGCGAACATAATATTGCATTTTGGGACACTCCTATATTTGGTAAATCTAATGAGTTTAAAAAAGCTCTAATTGTCTCATCATCTGCTGATTTAGGTTGGGAATAAAGTTTAGAATAATATTTTTCAAATGTTTTTTCAATTTCTTCTGGTTTGTAAACTAAGTTTTCCGTTATCGGCTCTCTTATTTTGTAGATCGTGTTCGATTGTTGTTTATTTCTCAAACGTCTAGCAAGTGATTTTGTTAATTTTGATCCTCCTTCATAATATGTTTGTTTCAGAAACCTAATATTTTTTTCCACTTCTTCTGTTAATATCTTATCAATTTTTCCCCTTGTTTCTTTAATCTTATCTAGTATTTCTGGATTGTTATATTTCTTATGTAATTTTTCAAGTTTTTGTAATTCCTCTGTGGCAGTCTGGTAGTCTAACATTTTCCTTTTTTTATATATGCTGCATGTGATATCAGTTTGCCTCTCATTACAGCTTTCATGGCATCCCACACCATTGTGGGATCTGTTTCACTATTACAGTTTTCTTTTTTATAATTACTGATTTCAGTCTTTAGCTTTTCCCTTAATTGTTTATTGTTAAGCATTCCAACATTGAGTCTCCAGTTTGTATTTTTAATTTTCCTACTAAGGTCCGATGTTAGATTCAATGCACAGTGATCTGACAAATCAGCTGCTCTTATCTTACATTCTAATATTCTAAACCTGTCTTCTTTGTTCATAAAAATGTAGTCTATTCTTGTATAAGTTAAGTGTGGAGCTGAGTAGAATGTGTAGTCCCTTTCTAATGGATGACATTCTCGCCAGACATCTATAATCCCCAATTCATTTAATGTTGTATTGATATATCGTGACAAATATGTTTTACTGTTTTTCTTAACTTTACTTGAGTCTAAAGTATGATTCAAGACAATGTTCCAATCTCCACAGCATATTAATGTTCCTTCTGTTTCCATAGCCACTATGTCAAATACAGATTTATAAAAGGATTTATCAGATTCAAGAGGAGCATAAACATTCAACAATGTAACCATATATTCTTCTAGTTTCCCCTTAACTAATATAAATCTACCTTCACTGTCTTTTATTTCTTTCAGGCCCTCAAATTTTATATTGTTATGTATTAAGATTGCTACTCCACGTTTACTACCTCCTTTAAATGAACTATAAAATAGATTTCTATAACCTAGTTTACTTATTTTTTGATGCTCCGTATCAGACAGATGAGTTTCTTGTAGGTAAATGATCTCTGCCTTTTCCTTCTTTAACTTTTTAAGAACCTTGCTCCTTTTAATAGGATTGTTTAAGCCATTCACGTTCAGAGAGACAATCTTCACTTTACTGGTACACATCTTTAACCAAGGAAAAAAAATACTGACAGTGTGACCGTAACAACCCAGTGAACCTTATGAACTCTAACTAAAATATTAAAGAACAGTACCCCCTGGTAAAAGTCTGGGCCTATGGGTGACCCTAGTGTCCTGTTGGTAGGGGAGAGGTAAAGCCTCCCACAAAAGAAGGGCCCCTCTGTAGATGTAAGTGTTGACTCAGAAAGTCTAACTTCCATTCTACTATGTCCAACTACTTTCAATTTCCTCTTGCCAGTATCATTATTTTTTTCGTGGGACGTTTTTTTTTTTTTTTTTTTATAAAGAGAAGCATACTGCCGGATTTCCACATGCTTGTCTAATTTAGTAGTGTTTATATTGGTAAACTTTTTATTTATTCTTTACTATTTAAATGTATTTATTTGTTTTCCTCCTAGCAGTTACCTCCCGTGATACTCTTATGTTTTATCTCCGAAACTCCTGTAGTCTCTCCCTCGCTCTCCGTCCTGGAGATCTGCTCCGTGTATCCCGTGTGTGCCTGCGTTCCCATGACCAGGCTTGTTGAATCCTCCGCTGCACCTCGTCTTCTCTCTCTTTAGACCCAGTCGTTACATCAAAACTCCGTTTCTTCATTTCTTCCGCTGCATCACGTGATTTCTATATGTTCTGGTCCCGTCCGTCCAGTGAATTCTTATCTTTGTCTTAGGTGTCTGAAATCTGACCCCGTTTTCTTTTAGCGCTTTCTTTATGCCTCCATAAGCTTTTCGTTTTTGAACCACATCTTGGGCATAATCGCGATCAAAGTATATAGGTTTTCCATCTATTTTCAAACGCTTCTACCAGGCTTTCTTGAGTATCAATTCTTTCGTGTCAAACTGGAGAAAGTTCACAATCATAGACCGTGGTGTCGCTCCATGTGTCGGTCTTTCACCCAAAGCCCTGTGTGCGCGTTGAATCTTGAGCTGGGTCTCCGCGGGTAAATCCAACTCTCTCCGCAGTAGCTCCTCCACATAGCGGGGGGGTGAGTCTCCCTCCGCGCCCTCTGGTACTCCAAAAATGCGCACGTTGTTTCGCCTTGACCTTCCCTCCAAATCCGTTAGTTTGTCTTTTAACATCTTTTGTTCCTTAAGAAGCATTAGCAAGATTTCTTTAACTTCTAGATTCCACTCCTCGACCTCATGAACGCGCGCCTGCGCGTCCTTTATAGCCGCTTTCTGCTCCTGTAACTCTTTATCATTGTCGGAAAGTTTCTTGTTTATTTCAGCTCTAAATGCGTCAAATTCTTTTCTGATATCAGCTTTCACTTCTTCTTTAAACGACGCAAATCTGTTTCTTATTTCCTGCTTTAAATCTTCCAATATTGTTACCAGGCCTGGTAGCATCTCCTGCCACGCTGGGGCGTTAGCCGCTCGCGTGTTAGCTTCGGTGCACGCCACATTTTCTTCTCTTTCAACATCTTGTTCCATTGCTTTGTTTCGGAGACTTTTAGTACGACATCCTTCTTTTTTGTTTCCCCCATCCATTCCACCATTTATTTGTTGAATTCAGTTGTCTTAGTTGCTGAGGGGGTGTAATTTGCTATGTACTGGCAAGAGAGCAGAATTAGGCTGCCATCTCTCTCGGCGCTGACCCGGAAGTCCTCTCTAGAAGAATGTGATTTTCCACAGTAAATGATGGTACTTTCTTTTCTATTCCCATGTGTCCTTATATCTGTGTAATTCCTCAGTGGTCCAAGTAGTTTCCATAGTGGTCCATGGGTGTATACTAGGCTATGTGTCTTATATTTGTTCTGATACAGCTCAACATCATTCTAAAGATATTCAGGAAAGGTTTATTTTTGTCCTGTGAAGGGGACTTTTTTAGTATCAATACCTGCTAAAATGAGTATCTAATTTTGATACTAGTTTTAGCATCGATTAATATTTGATTTGGATACTTTTGACGACCTGACTCCAACTTTGACCCCCAGTTATTTTAGTATCTTATCTTTACATGTTAAAATATGAGGCAAAGGAGCAAATGATGGCAGAATGTGAGGCAGAGGGGCTGCCTCACATCTTGAACAAAATGTGTTTGTCATAAATCATTGAAATTTGGTACACATTCTACACATCATAATGAACAAGAAAGCAAATGAAGACATGCCTGTATCTCCAACCCTGCAGGTGGGACATTGTCAGAAAATGTCTCATTGGAACGAATGGAGTAGTAACATATAAAAACAGATTTTGGTGGGAGGGGTGATGTAAGTGGGAAAAAGAGGCAACATCTTCATGGTGATGTATACCCTGTGGTTGCATGGAGTGGCAAAGGCCTTTATCACCCCGTGCAGCTTTATCATCATTGTAACAGATATGGTGTTTAGGGCATTTTGAGAGACCCCACCTTATGTTTAAATCGGAGATACATTGTTCTCCTCTCAGAGGCCTTGGCCCTGTTATAACCCTGTGTGTGGCCTCAGGCGTGTCTCTAATGAGCTCTGGGACCTGTCCTATTTTTTTTTTTTTTAATTATGGCCCCATCCCAGAGGAGAAAGAAAGAGAGAGACAGCAAGAGAGAGAATCCACAAAGCTCCTGTCGTCTCACCTGTCTTTTTTTCCTCCTGGATGCAGCATCTCAATAAAACAGGTATGATTCATAGATTTACACTTACAGTTTGACAAGATTTGTCAGGGATTAAATGTTGTTGTTGTTGTTGTTGTTGTTGTTGTTGCTGTTAATATTGTAACATATATAATACATGTGTAACATGTACATGTTCTATCTATGTGTTTAGTTTGATTTAACTCACAGGGACAATACAAATAAAAAGATGCAGCTAACTAGAAGAGGGGTTATACTGCAGTCCTTGGATAGGCTGATATAAATATTATCGATAGAGTACTTACTTGTTTGATTAATGGACAGACATGATACAACATGAATGTAAACACACCAGATTATAGCCAAAGGTTCATGTCCATCTGTTGCCCAAAGAGCTGGGGTCACAAAGGGCTGGGCACACAAAAGGGTCAAATAATAAAATAAATACATTTCATATATACAAGAACATGCACAATTCACTCTTCTTATCTCTATAATTTCACAGTCAGTTTGGCCACACATTCAATGACATCTACATCGTGTACCCACCCCCTTCATATTCAGCCCATGCATGCAAATATGTCTCCAAAGAAAATCTATTAAAATCACAGTGCCACTATAAATGGGTGCATGTTTGGTTTGACCATAACCAGTTTTTCATTTAAGTGTACATAAGACATCTTCTCAGAGTTGACTATCATAGCTATCTATTCCATAGATTCCACCTTGGACAGATACTACCTTCCGACCTAAGGTCTGTGGGGTATACACAGGGTATACACAGGTCACCTCTGGTGGGGTGTTGCATGGTCCTTTCTGAATTGTCTTTATATTTAATGCACTCCTTTAATGTGTTGGTGACTGCTGACGTCATTTCCGGGTGAGTGCATTCTGTTTTGCGAGTTGTATATCTAGCATATCTAGCATCTCTCTTCTGAAATTGTTAATCCACGAATCTTTACAATTTTAAAAAGCAGTTTCTAACATCTACACTAGTGCCTGAGTACTTCGCTAAACCACCGAAGTTTCATTCAGTACCTATTGCTCCACACTTCGTGGATTAGGCCCCTCTATCTCTCGGTTCAGCCTGAACTAGCCTAGCCGACTAGCATCATGGCTAAACCTTCCTCCTCTTCTCTCGCTTTTCCCTGCCCTGGTTGCCATATGTGGAGTGATGACCCTGGCTTATTTGACGATGATAGGGACAGTTGCGTTAAGTGTAGTGTAGTGGCAGTCCTGCAGGCCAGGGTCTCAGAGTTAGAAACGCGGATCCGCTCATTGGAGGCTCTGACCCCGAGTTACAGTCAGGTAGCAGCAGTAGGGACCGCGGACCGCAGTAGCTTTAGCGTAACTAGTGAGACTAGCCCCCCAGCGCAACCCGTGCAGCCGGGATCAGACCAGGACAGGTTTGTGACAGTTAGAAGAAAGCGTAGGACAGGCCAGGGACACAGGGCTGAGAATAGGACTGTAGCAGACCAGGGACACAGGGTTGAGAGTAGAGAGCTCCCCGTCCAGAACAGGTTTGCTCCCCTGAGCTGGACCCGGGACACTTTAGTCATAGGGAGCTCCATAGTCAGGGACGTGGAACTGCCTGCAGCTTCCACGTGGCGTTACCCTGGAGCCAGACTGGGTGACATCGAGGGGAATCTTAGGCTTTTAAAGAAAAGTAAGAATAGGTACCGCCGGATCGTTATACACGCGGGGGTAACGATACTCGGCGCGGTCAGTCAGAGGTGGTTAAGTTACAGATAGCTGCAGTCTGTGAATTGGCTAAGTCGATGTCGGAGTCCGTGTACTTCTCTGGCCCCCTCCCAACCTATACCAATTGTGAAATGTACAGCCGCTTTTCAGCAGTCAACCAGTGGTTGACCAATTGGTGCCCGCAGAATGGTGTCGTCTTCATAGATAATTGGAGGGCATTTGAGGGGAAGCCTAGGCTTATACGTAGAGACGGCATCCATCCCACGCAGGCCGGCTCCGCCCTGTTAGCTCAGAATATGATTGCTAGTCTAGATTGACCAGGTAAGACTAGCACGCAGAATAGCTCAGGGAAGCACAGTGATAGTGACGTTAGGGAGCAGTTTAGACCAGTGAAGCACAGCTTAGTCAGAGGGAACAGCTCCAAACAGACAGAGACTGTGTGTGCCCCACGTACAAAAAGCACAAATAAAACACCTCTAAACTATGACAAGGAAGCTGTCAGATCTCATAACTTAATAAAAATAAATAAATGTGCCGCAAATAAACAAAATGATAAGTGTGTAAAATGTGGACTGCTAAACATCAGGTCTCTTTCCTCCAAATCTCTTTTAATAAATGAACTAATTGGTGACCTTAATATTGATCTGTTAGCCCTAACTGAAACATGGCTTCGGGAAAATGACTATGTTAGACTAAACGAATCTACACCATCAAGTCACATGAACTTTCAGAGTGCCCGGAGCACAGGTCGAGGTGGTGGTGTGGCCGTCATCTCTCATTCCAGTCTAATTCTCAGCCCCAAACCTAACTATACTTACCTCTTGAAAGCCTCGCACTCTCCATTACGTGCCCCAATTGGAAAAACCAAAAAGCTGTTATATTTATAATAATTTATCGACCTCCTGGTCCATATGCCGACTTCCTGACAGAGTTTTCTGATTTCATTTCAAGTTTAGTCTTGAATTGGGAAAGGATTGTTATAGTTGGAGATTTCAACATACATGTTGATAATGGCAGTGATTGCCTCAGTAATGCTTTTGGCGCACTCCTGGATGGGATCGGTTTCACACAGAGTGTGAATAAGCCGACTCACTGTCACAATCACACTCTAGATCTCGTTCTAACCTACGGTATTGAGATTAATGATCTAATTGTCCTTCCTCAAAACCCTATACTCTCTGACCATTTCTTAATTACCTTTCAATTTATACTAAAAGACTATCCAGTCCCACAGAAAAAAACTATAATGAAAAGAACATTATCAGATAAATCGGTTACAGAGTTTAAAGAAATTATTGAGCCATTACTGAAAGATATGTCATGTGACAATGACAATAATTTTAATCCAATTGTCACTGATCAATTGGTTGACAGAACAATGCTCACTTTAAAATCTGCTCTCGATGTTGTAGCTCCGCTAAAACAGAAAAGCATTAAACCAAGACCTCCGGCTCCATGGTACACGTTACAGCTCAGGACACTCAAACAACATGTAAGACGCACAGAGAAGCTTTGGCGCCGCTCGCGCTCTGAGCAGTCTCTGAAGGCATGGAAGCTCTGCCTGCTCACTTATAAGGCCGCTCTGCGGAAAGCCCGAACTAGATACTATTCAAATCTAATAGATGTAAACAAAAATAACCCCAGATTTCTGTTCAGCACTGTAGCCAGACTGACAAACTCCCACACTGCTAATGAGTCTCTTATCCCCTCGAACATTAGTTGTGATGACTTTCTTCAATTCTTCGATTACAAAATTACAACCATTAGAGACAAAATCAACAAAGCTACTCCTAAAATCAGATCTGAGCTAATCCAGTCTGTAATACCAATATCCCACATGGATCCTCTAATAATATTAGATAAATTTACTCCTGTTGATGAGGTGGAGATTACCTCAGCCATCATGTCGTCCAAACCATCAACCTGTATGCTCGACCCTATTCCAATCAGACTCCTCAAAGAAGCCCTCCCCCTAATAATAGATTCCATCCATAACATAATAAATATGTCATTAGAAAATGGCTACGTTCCTCAGTCCTTTAAGTATGCTGTGATTAAACCCCTTTTGAAAAAACCTAACCTAAATCCTGATGAACTAGTCAACTATAGACCTATCTCTAATCTTCCCTTCCTCTCAAAAATTCTAGAACGAGTGGTGGTGAAACAGCTCTGCCGCCACCTGCAGGACAATAATATATTTGAAAAATTTCAATCTGGATTCAGAGCTCACCACAGCATAGAGACTGCACTGCTTAAAGTAACAAATTATTTACTACTAGCTGCTGATAACGGGCTGGCTTCAGTCCTGGTCCTACTGGACGTCAGTGCAGCGTTTGACACCATTGATCACAACATTCTACTACAGAGGTTAGAATGTGACATTGGAATCAGAGGGACCGCCCTCAAATGGTTTAAATCCTATCTATCAGATAGGTACCAGTTTGTTAGTATAAACCAGAGCACCTCTCCCTGTTCTAAAGTAGCCTGTGGTGTTCCACAAGGATCTGTGCTTGGTCCAATCCTATTTACTCTGTATATGTTGCCATTGGGTAACATTATCAGAAAACATGGCATTAATTTTCACTGCTATGCTGATGACACTCAGCTGTACTTATCAATGAAACCAAATCAGACTGATCAAATAGATAAACTCAGTGTCTGTGTGAAGGACATCAAAACCTGGATGACCTTGAATTACCTGCTCTTAAATCCTGAAAAAACAGAGGTCATTGTCGTTGGTCCCAAAGGTCAAAGAGATTCTCTGTCGGACCAGATAATCTCACTCGACAATGTGAGTATAGCTTCTAGCCCTACTGTAAAAAATCTTGGAGTCCTATTTGATCAAAATCTCTCATTCACAGCCCATATAAACCTAGCTTGTAAAACCGCATACTTTCACCTGCGAAATATAACTAAAATTAGAAATATTTTACCTAAAAACGATGCTGAAAAACTCATCCATGCATTTGTTACTTCCAGACTTGATTACTGTAATTCTCTGCTCGCCGCCTGCCCCAAAAGTACTATAAGGAGCCTCCAGTTGGTCCAAAATGCAGCGGCCAGAGTCCTAACAGGAACTAAAAGAAGAGACAGGACTATTAGTGGTTCCTAGAGTGTCCAAAAGTACAGTGGGAGGGAGAGCATTCCGTTACCAAGCTCCTGTACTATGGAATCAACTCCCTGCTGATGTTAAACAGGCCCCCACAGTCTCTGTATTTAAGACCAGGCTTAAAACCTTCCTCTTCGGTATAGACCAGGTTACATAATGAGGGAGTTAGGGACATTAAAACCTGGAATAAGACAGGCTGCAGTAGGAGATAACTAGCTGGGGGAAGTATGGCATCCTGAGCACTATCCTCTGCTTTGTCCTATTTTCTCATCAGCAATGCTATTCACATGTTGTCCCCTGTCCCACTCCCCCTGTGGAGTGTATCTCTTTCAGATGCCCCGATGACAGCTGGACCCTCCCCTCCTCCCCGCCTGGCCCTCCTCCTCTCCCGGCTCTCCTCCTCCTCGTCTGGTTTTCCTCCTCCTCGCCTGGCCGATTTTTCTTGTTTTGTCTGATTTTTCCTGTTGTTTTGTTTTTGTGTGTATATCACGGTGGCTGAGTGGCTCATGCCTCACAGCAGAGGGTTTGGTTCGATCCCCGGGTCGCCCAGGCCTTTCTGTGTGGAGTTTTGCATGTTTCTCCCCGTGCCTGGATGGGTTTCCTCCGGGTATGATGGCGACGCTGACGGTGGGGGTGATGAAGATGATGAAGACGAAGAAGAAGATAATGGTGAAGAAGATGAAGTACAAGTAGAAGAAGAAGAAGTAGTACAAATGTTCTCAAAACACGAGGACATTGCGTGGAACTCGAAGCCGCCTCCGCGGACGTCGCTCAGGGGCCCTCAGTTGATCGCGGCCTCAGAACGAGTCCCGCGAGGCGGACTGACCGCCGCGGCCCGCGAGGCCTCCAGGGACGTGTTATCCACTTTCTTGGCATACTTCCCCCCCGAGCTAGAGGATATAGTGATCGAGATGACCAACCTGGAAGGGGTCAGGAGGACGACACGGAGGCGGCGGCGGCGAGATGGAGAGGAGGAGGAGGACGAAGAAGAAGGCGGTGGCGGAGGAGGAGGAGCAGAGCCGGAGGAGAGAAGCCCGTGGAAGCCCGTGGATCGCACCGAGTTACGCGCCTACGTGGGGCTGCTGATCCTGGCCGGAGTCTACAGGTCGAGAGGCGAGGCCTGCGAGAGCCTCTGGGACCCGGAGAGCGGGCGCGGCGTATTCCGCGCCACCATGCCTCTGAAGACCTTCAGATCCTACTCCAGCGTCTTGCGCTTCGACGATCGCGAGACCAGAGAGGCGAGACGCGCAGCGTCGCCTTCTTCTTCTTCCGGAGACAAACTGGCACCCGTCAGGAAACTGTGGGACGCTTGGTGCGAGCGGCTGCCGCTCCTGTACGATCCCGGACCGGAGGTCACCGTGGACGAGAGGCTGGTTCCCTTTAAAGGTAGTAAAGAAGGAAAAAAGAAAAGAAAAAAAGAACGAAAGAAAGAATCAATCAATCAATAAATAAATCAATCAATTAAAAAAAAAGGAGGGAGAGCGTGAGGAGGAGGAGGAAAGGCACCTGTCTCTCTTCTCTCTATCTGAGACAGAAAGAGGAGACACACACACACACAGAGAGAGAGAGATTGTACCAAAGGATCAGTTTGCAACTTTCCACCCATAACAACAATAATAATAGTCATTTATTTATTTATTTTATTTTATTTTTTTTTTACACACACACAAAATATTCCAGGCCGTTGCGCCAGTACATGCCCTCCAAACCCACAAAATACGGCATCAAGCTGTGGGTCGCGTGTGACGCGCGGTCCAGTTACACGTGGAAAATGCAGGTGTACACCGGTAAAGCTCGGAAGGATGGCCCCGCGGAGAAGAACCTGGCCGCGCGGGTCGCGCTGGACCTCACCGAGGGACTGGGCCGCACCGTGACGTGCGACAACTTTTTCACCTCGTTCCAGCTCGCCCAGAGGCTGTTCTTCGAGAGGGGACTCACCCTATTGGGAACGCTGCGCGCCAACAGGACGGAGGTCCCACGCGAACTGGCCTACCCGCCTATTACCCGGGGGAACGGCAGACGGGTCGGGTTCTTCGTGTACGCGTTCGCCGCCGGGGAGGCCCCTCGGTCGCCCTTATCTCCTATATGGCCAAAAAGAACAGGAACGTGCTGATCCTCACCACGGCGCCGCAGCACCTGCTGCTCGGAGAGCCGGGAGAAGCGAGAGAGGGAGCTGGAGGAAGAGGAGCGGGAGGAGGAGGAGAGGGAGCAGGAGGAAGAGGAGGTGGACGAAGCCGAGAAAGAGACCGCTGTATCGGTGACGGCAACAAAGACCAACAACAACACAAACCTGCCGCTGTGCTCCATTACAATCGTACCAAGGGAGGAGTGGACAACCTGGATAAAGTCAGGGGTACGTACAGCTGCAGGAGAAAAACGTGCCGCTGGCCCATGGTCATGTTTCACAACATGATCGACGTGTCCGCGTACAACGCGTTCGTTCTCTGGAGAGAGCTGAATCCGACGTGGATGCCCGGCAAACGCAACAGACGCAGACTGTTCTTGGAGCAGCTGGGCAGGGCGCTCGTGGGCCCTAGCGTAATCAGGAGGAGTACGGGCAGAGGGGAGAGGGGCCGCGTCGGCGGTGGCGGAGGAGGAGCCCGGGACCGTGGCGATGGAGATGAGCAGGACAGAGATGAGGAGGAGGAGGAGGACGGAGAGGACGAACCCGGGACGTATCCCCGTCCAAAATCGCGACGCGCACCTGTTCTGGCGAAAAGGAAGAGGTGTCGAACGTGCCCCAGAAGCAAGGACATTAAAACCACAAACGTGTACCGAGGGTGCAGTGTGCACGTGTGTGGAAAGTGCGCTCTATCCTTCTGCCCCGCTTGCGCCCCGGTCTGAATTTATTTTATTTTATTTATTCATTTATTTTGATTTTTTTTTTTCTTTTTACATTTTATTATTATTATTTAATAATAATAATAAACCACTGCTCGCTGCTCAGGGGGTCTCTAGGACCCCCCACCACCACACCACCGCTCGCGGGGGTCTCTAGGACCCCCCCACACCGCCGCTCGCGGGGGTCTCCTGGACCCCCCCACCACACCACCGCTCGCGGGGGTCTCTAGGACCCCCCCCCACCACCGCTTGCCGCTCAGGGGGTCTCTAGGACCCCCCCCACCACATCACCGCTCGTGGGGGTCTCTAGGACCCCCGTCACGGCTCTTCTTTATTTATTTATTTATTTTCGCGAACAGGCTAGCGGGGGTCTCCTGGACACCCCCCCCCCCACACTGCCGCTCGACTCTCGGGGTGTCCCAGTGACCCCATCGAAGTCCTTCTCCGTTTATTTATTTATTTAATTTATTTTTTCTTCTTCCATAAACGGACTTGTGGGGTCTCCCCGACCCCCGGTGCTCCACCGCGGGGTCGTAGTATGCTGCGACTCGGGGTCCCGGTGACCCCCCTTGGGGAGCACAAGGGTTATAAACTAAACTAAAGAAACCTATTTTCTTTCCCTTAAATTAGGTTTTTGGAGATGCTTGGCGTTGGTTCCAAGACACTTTATCCAGGAAAACAGCAGGTAATGATGTATTTTTAATTTAAATGATTTTGGCCTATCAAGTGAGAAACTTTGAACTCTACTGTAGCCTACATGTGCACAAACCATGTTGTTCAGGCTAATATGGTTTAACACGACTTGATGATTTTTTAAATTATTATTATTGTTGTTATTATTATTTATTTATGTATATATGTACGTACGTATTTATTCATTTATTTCTACATTAGGAGACGTCATGCGTGAGCCTCTGGCGGTCACGTGATGTTTACATTTGAATTGTCATAGTTAAATACAATATCGAACCGCCCTGACCTTCGGGGCACGGTGGCCGAGCGGTCTAAGCACCCTTCACCATGCGGATGCAATATGGATTTCTAGCCGTACCTCGCCATAGATGAGGACGGGCTCCGCACGAATGAAGCGTGTATGGAGAGACTGGTTTAGAGTACCGGTCTCCCACCAAACCCGCCTCCATTCACCTGACGTGATATGCCTCGGCATTCAGGGATGGTAGGCTTTTTGCTGCGAGCCGCAAGGTTGTGGGTTCAATTCCCGGATGGGTCCCACTCTTTGGGCACTGGATAGCAGGTGGTCAGGGTTCTTATTGCCCCAGTGGGATCTGGGTCAAAACACATGACCCAAAATCAATAAAACTCTATTAAAGGTGTAATGTGCCTATGATTGTTCATTTTTGCTCTATATGTATAAAAAAAAACAAAAAACAGCATGCAATGTTAAAGTTAACAAAGTTTACCATAAAACTGTAGCAAACTTACCATGTTGATACTTTATTTGAAACTCCAAATGTATAAATCCCAAACTAGACACCGCAGACATCATTTTTTTTTTTTTTTTTTTTCGTTTCACAAAAATATGCCCGCTTTTGATAGGAGGCCTACAGTATTTCAAAATGCTGTTTGTACAACAATAGTTGGTTTTGTTGATAATTATTGGTCATTTCAAATGTAAATGAAAACTGAGTAGATGTTTTTATGCCTAAAATTGTGAGATTGAGTAATAAGTATATCTTTTGTAGGTCCTGATGCAGGTGAAAGGTCAACTCCATCTTGCCTGGCGTTGGTTCATGTATTGCAGCTCTAATCAAGGGACGGTGAATTTTCTGGAAGAAAAAAATGAGCATTTCATAAAAGACATCTAAAAATGGCATTCAAAGTTAAAGAAGAACCTAGCATAGGCAAGACCTGTTATTTTATTTTTACTGCAGATGCTGACTGCTTGTTAGTCTCAGTTAGCATTTGAGAGTGATACTTATAATGTAAAAAGCTTTATAAAATCAAGTGTAACAAACAGGCCATTTGTTACAAAAGAAACAGCACTTTACACCCTTCACTATATGCACTTTAAATTGCACTTACACTTTAATAGCACACAGCACTTTGAACATTATTTGCACTTTAACAAATAAGACAATTGCACGCAAAGGATTTTAAAATGCTTATTTAACTTGTCTGTCCTTTTACCCAATTTTAGATCTGGAGTCACAATGGCACTTTAATTGAAGCTGTGTGTCCTGGAGGGAAAAGAAGACACATTTAAAGTTAAGAGATAATAATTGATTCAATTGGATATGTGCAATATTATAGTGCAATACTTGTTTAGGAATGTTTTTAAGTGTTTGTGTGTGTGGTGTAAGTTGCAATGTTTTAGTGAATAGTGTTTTAAGGATGTTTAACTTATCTCCTGTGTCCAGGTGTCAAAGGGGTCCCTGGTGAAAGGAGTTCCCTTAAAATGATTCCGGGGCAGGACCAAGGCAGGGAATGTGTAGGGGAGGCATGTCGGGCATTTTAAAGGGTTTATGGGTTTTAAGTATATTTGGTCTTTGTTTTTAATAATAATAATAATAATAATAATAATACATTTTATTTGTTAGGCGCCTTTCAAGGCTCTTTTAGGCTTTGTGTGTGGGGGTGTGTGGGGGTGTGTGTGGGGGTGTGTGTGTGGGCGTGTGGGTGTGTGTGTGTGTGTGTGTGTGTGTGTGTGCAGAGAGTACCTGCCTGGGTCTGTCCATAATCACCACATCATACTCATCCTGGGGACACTTCTGAACCTCAAATGGAAGAAAACATAACCTCACCACTGTATTAAAAAGCACCACAGCAATAAAATTAACCAAGCCAACCAAGACTCCTTGTCTAAACCACTGACATTTATGAGGCATACTGGCTAAATCTGGATGTAGCCTTTTTTTTTTCTTTTTTTTTTCATTTTTGTCAGTTTGGTTTATTAAGCCTGTGTCATGATCTCTGTCGGTTCTGGCCTTTTTTGTACTTTCTCCCCTCCCTTCTGTGTCTGAGCCAGGAGCTGGGGCGGAGATTTGGCACAACTGGAGCTAATCTGCAATCAGCTGCACCTGGAGAGGATAAGAGGAGCCAGGACCTGACACTCAGCACCAGATCATCCACGTATCCCTGTGGTAAACCCTGCTTGGCTCAGTTCATGTTTTTGCGCTTTTTGACTTTGCTAAATCGTATACTTTTGCTCCTCACCAGATCCCACACCCTGGACCCACTCAGCTCTCCCATCTCTGACCCTTCTCTTCTCTACCAGTACTGTCCTTCCTACCTCAGACTCGGCTACTCCTGCTCTACCCCCGGACCATGGCAAACACCCCACCCTCGACTCAACGATTGATCTACCGTCATTTTACACTTTGCACCTCTGTAAATAAACACCGTTAAACCTTTCCCCGAATTCTGTCTTTTTGGTCCCTACTGTCAGACGTTACAACAGCCTGGTTTGTTCTGAGTACAGAGGGCTGTAACATAGAACTGATTAATTTTTTAGGTTCTGTCTGGTCTGGTTTATATTGTTATCAAGATTTCATAAATTCACTTTAAGTCTGACTCTGTTAAGACAGGGATCTTAGCCTGGTCCAGAGCAGACGGAAAGGCTTATTGTGAACTTTTGTTAACATTGCACTTTTTGTTAATACCTCATAAAGTGTTAATTGACTAGATTACTGTAACTTTATGAATGTGGCCATGTGTCATAAAGGAATTTTGATGGAGATACTGTAGCTAGTCTCAAGTTTGACTGAGTGAGTGGTGAAATGGCCTAAGCCTGTATTACTGTGTTACACTCAGAGCCAAATAAGTTTTAGCTGTCCACTCAGGGCAGGCTCACATTAAAAGCACCACAGCATTATCAATATTTAAAAATCATACAGGTCAAAGCTATAGTGGAACTTATAAAACATGTTGATATGTTGTTTTCAGTGAATATGTTAAGATGGTGAGATAAACATGTTATGTGTTAGTGGTTAATACCCCATAGAAGTGTAATTATCCCTGAGTTGTGAAACATTCAAGTCTGAATACTTGATGCTGGTCTCTTGCTTGGCTTGTGTAGATGAGAACTGCAGTCTAAACACATTCACCAGCCCTGCAATCACAGGTAACAAAACATCCTTTAACATCCGAGTACTTGTTGTTGTTGTTGTTGTTGTTGTTGTTGTTGTTGTTGTTGTTGTTGTTGTTGTTGTTGTTGTTGTTGTTGTTGTTGTTGTTGTTGTTGTTGTTGTTGTTGTTGTTGTTGTTGTTGTTGTTGTTGTTGTTGTTGTTGTTGTTGTTGTTGTTGTTGTTGTTGTTGTTGTTGTTGTTGTTGTTGTTGTTGTTGTTGTTGTTGTTGTTGTTGTTGTTGTTGTTGTTGTTGTTGTTGTTGTTGTTGTTGTTGTTGTTGTTGTTGTTGTTGTTGTTGTTGTTGTTGTTGTTGTCAGCTTTTTTTTCTCAAGAAAGGTATTGTTTGAAAAAGTAGTAAAATGATGTAACATATTCACTATTCATAAACCTCACTTTCTTATCTATTATAAATAATAGATAGATGCGTATTATTAATTATCTATCTATTATAAGATAGAAAATATGTATCTTAAATAAATAAACTTGCTTGTAATTGCACAATATTTGATTTCTTTTCAGCCTGCATCATGGGACAATAGAGATTCTAATCCAGCTTCAGTCCAGAAAACATAGAGTGGCTCCTACCCACTTGAACAGGGGTCGCAAACTCAAATTATCTGGGGGCCACAGGAGGCAGAGTGTGGGTGAGACTGGGCAGGTATTCCACAAAAAAAGCTTTGTTAAAATCTTCTCAAAGGCATCGCTGTTTTCAACATACATAAAGAAATATGCCAATTCTTATGGATTTTATGGACATACATCATTATTTGTTGAAACTTTTGTGATGTGAGTACACAGCACGAGTGCGTTTTTGGCAAAACCTTCTACACGCAACATGGTATTGCCACACTAATATTAAACTTTCATATTGTCCTGCAGGCCACAAAATATCGTCTCGCGGGCAGCAATTGGTCCCCGGGCCGTGAGTTTGAGACTCCTGCACTTGAATGTCCACGAGTTCATGGAGAAAGAGGTTAAATACATGTTTATTGACAAGAATCAAAACCTTTTATTAATACAATGTGCTGTATTTCCCTATACAATATTATATACAGTTCATCAAACTGATATTGAAGTAATTATTTATGTAATGTTTGGGGTTGGTGAAATTGGGAATTTTGAAGTAATGGCCTCTTGAGTGCTGGACAATCAAGATTACTCTAAATACACCTTTGAGAGGTTAAATGAGAAGGGACAACAATTATGACATGGTCAGACGCTCTTGTATCTTGTGTATGTATACTTCCTGGACAAAAAAAAAAGTCACCACAAAAAAAAAAAAGTCACACACTCTAATATTTCGTTGGACCACCTTTAAGCTTTGACTGCTGCACACATTCGCTGTGGCATTGTTTCAATAAGCTTCTGCAATGTCAGAAGATTTATTTCCATCCAGTGTTGCTTTAATTTTCCACCAAATCTTGCATTGATGATGGTAGAGTCTGACTGCTGCACAAAGTCTTCTCCAGCACATCCCAAATTCTCAGTGGGGTTAAGGTCTGGCTGTGGTGGCCAATCTATGTGTGAAAATGATGTCTCATGCTCCCTAAACCACATTTTCCCAACTGAGCCCGATGAATCCTGGCAATGTCATCTTGGAATATGCCCGTTCCATTAGGAAAGAAAAAAACTCCATTGATGGAATAACCTGGTCATTCAGTATATTCAGGTAGTCAGCTGACCTCATTCTTTGAGCACATACTTTTGCTGAAGCTAGACCTGACCAACTGCAGCAACCCCAACCTATATGCTTAGTTAAATCCAGGTTGCGACTTTTTTTTTGGCCAGACAGTGTGTATTATAATTTAATATGGATACCTGGTTGGTACAGTGGGTAGTTATTGACATCAGATCATTTCAGGATCAAGACTTTTTAACCAACTAAGCAGTGCAGCTTGTGGAGTTCAAAAGACAGAAGTTAGGGATAGTTGGATTGTGTGAAATGAGTTGTTTGCTTTTCCTGTATCCATGAATACAGACTCTTTAGACCAAAAGTGGCAGTGTTTCAGAGGAAACACTTGAAGCTACTTCATGCTACTCCCCTCAAACTGCCTCGACATATGATCTACTGACCCTACCTGGCCAGTCCTGTTAAGATACACCTTTGTCTTAGACACAAAGGCAACTGAGAAGTGCAGTGGAAATGTTGCATCTATTATTCAAAAAATAATAATTAAATGTTTTATATGTTGATTCAATTTCTATTGAGTAAAAATGTGCACATTTTGTATTTTGCTTATAGTTTGTACACATTTTTGTAATCCTACCACAGAGTGAGATGCTATTCAAAAACTCCATTGGACTATCTTTGAAGAAGAATTTAGCTTGGCAGATATAAGTCAGTCAAAGAGACACCAACTGCCACATAGAAGCTTAATACTGCATTGTCAAAGACAAAACAGATAAAGTATTCTGATTTAAAAAAAAAAAAACTTAAAATAAACTTTGTTTGCCCAATTGAATTGTTACATGTCGAGAGGAACCACTTGAGGTGGGCCGGGTCATGCTGCCACCATGACCCGGCCCCGGATAAGCGGAAGAAAATGGATGGATGGACGCCCTTTAAAACTCCTCATAACATCTTAAACAATACAAGACTATCATTTCATTTGAATTCAACATGAATTATGCCTAGTTTGAATAAAATTCATTAAAGTTAAGTCAAACTTTATCCTGAAATCTGCAGGTCTCCCATAGAATGGTCCCACATGCATTCTATGGCCAAATGACTGAGAATTCTATCCGTCAGTTTGTGAGTATGGAACATTATTAGGGCCGAGCCTGGAACAACGTCCTGCCGAGGGAATCAAGTAGTAAACACGACCCGACATGCCAGTGACAGGTATCAAAAATTAGAACTCGACAAGCCCTAATTGTCACGGAAGACCCCGAGAAAAAATAATGAAAGATGACTTGGTAGCGCCCCCTCAAATTTTGATTTTCATTGGGCCAGTGGGAGCCCGAAAAAGTCAATAAAAAAATCTGAAACATGTCAGGACATGACAAAAATGATATTATGACCCCCCCCCCCCCCCTAAAACTTACAGGAAGTCAGCCATATTAGATCTGTTGTGGAATTTCTAATGGTCAAAAAGTCTTAAAGATATAAAAATAAACAGAGAAGTTGTCTTGAATCAAAGGTCTGGTTTATTGAATCAATTGTGCACAATTGTCAAAGAGCTGTGTCCCTAACGGTGTCGTCTCGCCCTCAGCTGACAAATGTAAACAATACAGAGTATTTATACCACCAAAACAATCTTGCCAGTTTGGTCTAATCGAAGTGGCTTTCACGCCAGACACAAAAGACATAACAACATAACAGATAGTATTATGAAGGTTAGGTCAAAATGATCCATAATAATACAAATAAAGATTTATGCTAAAGAATGCCATAACAGATCAAACCCAGGAATGACAAACGTGCACACCGTCGCATTTAGGACATCTTCTCATGCAGTTTTTCACACACTTCACATGTGGTCAAAACTCACTAAACCCATGTGAGATTAAAGATTATCAATTACAATTAATTACAAATAATTAATAAATTAATTTCCAAAAAAATATTTCTCTTTCACACATTTTTTGCTGGGAAAAAGCTAACACAGCGTTTATGCAAATTTGAGAGCTGAACGCAATGATATGCAAATTAAGGCACTATCCAACAAACTGACTCTCTAGTTCCCTCTTCAAATTTAATTTTCAAAAATTCATAGAAGCCAATCGATTTGTCATGGGCATGTGAAAAAATTCACAGGGGCCTTATCTGGGATGGGGCACAATGTGAGAAAGTCACATGACTGTAGCTTTTATGGTTTCCATTATTACTCTTTATTATTTTCTTGCCGGATTGAACACGTTTTTGACCCCCTGAATGTTAACGAAAAGTAAATTTTATTGGATTCATAATTGACGAAAAATATATTAATTTATTCAAAAAATAAAATTATGTTTCAAAATGACTCAATAGCGCCACCTCAAAAATCTAAATACATTATGGCATTGAGAGGCCTTTTTCATCATAGATGAATGAAATTTAGTACAGTCATAGCACATGTCAAGGCAAGTAAAAAAAAAAAAAATATTATGACACTACCCTAAACCTAACAGCAAGTTGGCCACTGTGGGTGGAACCAAATTTTTGCACAATTTTAACTCACATTTGAATTTTTTTACACCGTGGATTTTCATTCAAGAAACTTGCAAATTGGTCAAAATGAACTACTCTCATGTGGGATTATAGGTTGTCATAAAATGTGGCTGCAGCCAACATGCAAAAAGGAATTTTTTAAAGTATTACATCACATGTAACTCAAACATGCAGTGACCTATTGCCCGGTATTAATATATCTTTTGTGCAAAATGTTGATATGAATGCAATGATATACAATTTACATAGGTCAGACATTACATTACTCCACAGCGCCCCCTTGAAATTTTGTCACAAATATTTGAAATTTGGCATGACCATCCATATTGACCTACTGAACAAAAAAGCCAAACAGAACATACCTCTATTTGCAATTGTGTTGCCATGGCAACGACCAATATTTGTCATAGAAATAGATGGGTTTTGGTGAAGTAGGCTGAAAATTTTTTGTTTATCATAGACCATTGAAATTTGGTACACACATTGCACACATCATACTGAACAAAAAAGCCAATGAAGACACACCTATTTCCAACCATGCAGGCGTGAAAACATCACAAATGGTCTCATTGGAATAAATGGAGTAGTATTACATAGTTGCTGATTTTGGAGGGAGGGGCGATGTAAGTGCGAACGAAAGGCAGAATCTTCACAGAGGCGTGTACCCCGTGGTCACAAGAGGGGGCGAGGGCCTTTATCACTTCTTGTTGTTTTAATTTGTGTTTGTGCAGGTGAATGGAGCAATTTTTGGATATGTTTTTTTTTTTTTCATAATTTATCTTAGAATTTGAAACAGAAATGCATAAAACCCGGTAAAGTTATATTGTTGGATTCCTCATCATGTCAGGATTCTTTGTTACACATTACATGACTATGTGACTCTAGATGTGACTATACCACTGCTAAAACTAAAATTCTCTGTGAGTTTGAAAAGCTATGATTACTATGGTAATTGTTAGAGACAGGGAGTCACAATTCTGCTTAAATGAAAGGCAAGACTGTTTTCTTTCAAATTATATCAAGCACTATAGTTGAAATCATTATATGACCAAAATACTGACTTCTGCCAAAAGGGCAGTTTTTGACAAATAGTCTGTAAACTTCAAAGCCTATCACACCAAAATATAAAGCTTAGATGTGTAACTTTTCAAAAATCACTGATAGCCCTTGTCACCTTGAGTGATACCGATATGTCAAATTTTAGGGTCTGGCCCATCGACTAGTACAACAAATCAAATCCAATTGGTTTAAATCTAAAATGCCTTTCTCTGAACCCCAGCATTTACAGCCAATCACTAATCTGTGCAAGTGCAGCCTCTGCAGCTCAGTGAGTGAATGTTAGAGCTGAGGTGCAGAGGCTGCACTAGCGCTGATTAATGATTGACTGCAGGACAGGTGCCGCG
Organism: Periophthalmus magnuspinnatus; assembly: GCF_009829125.3. Classification (NCBI taxonomy): domain Eukaryota; kingdom Metazoa; phylum Chordata; class Actinopteri; order Gobiiformes; family Gobiidae; genus Periophthalmus; species Periophthalmus magnuspinnatus. Next base: position 3,390,244 of record NC_047132.1, read on the forward strand.
GTTTAGGTAGGTTTTCACCAACTGGATGCATACCAGACGTCTCGGTTTTACCACCAGGGGTCAACCCTGTCATTACTGGGAGAGTGCATTTGACAGGACATTGATTTTAGTCTACAGTTAACTGGTCAGCTTTAGTAGTCTCCTACTGTCTCTTTAAGACCAAAGAAATCAAAACAGGAAGTAAAAGAATAGGAGTCTACTTCCTCCTGGTTTCAACCAAAACATTTGCTTGGTGCGTAATGGATGAGTCTGCGCGTTGAGGCGCACGTCTCCACAGGGCACAGACTCCAGCCTCCTCGGACCATGCTGCAGCTCAACGACTCTGTGGAGCCAGGGAGTCCCGGCGCCGCGGTGCTCCACCCTGCGGACACCGAAGAGGGGGTGGAAGTCGCCTTCACGCCGCCCCCAGAGGCCGGAGCTGCTCACAGCTTCGCCCGAGCTGCCTCGGTGGCCTGCTGTCCCCCGCTCCAAACGCTCAAGCCTTTCCATGTTCACAACCCCACGATGCAAGCCAAAGTCAAGGACTACTTTGTGTTCAGGGTGAGCTGTCGCTACACGCCTCCGGTTTGTCATCTTGACTAGAGCATGTGTTGTTTTTAGAGGTGGGTAATAGCGGCGTTGGTTAGACCTCGTTTGGTCATATTTTGTTTTTGTTCAACCTGATTTACTACTCTGTAATGGGCTTGCCTACTGGTATAAGTCCTGGTTCATGTTTTGTTTTTATAGCCTACCTGGTTAAGACTCACTTTAGTTTAGTATTAGTAGTAATACTATACTAATAGAAATAGTAGGCCTATTGAATTGATGTACTGGCAGGGTAAATATCTAGTTTAGTTCAAGTCATTCTTTTTTATGGGAGTTTCAGGCTGTTAGTTATACACCAGTAGTTTAGCCTATCATTGTTTATTCCCAGCCAGGAACCATCGAGCAGGCGGTGAGCGACATCCGGACCGTGGCTCTGCCCTCAGAGGACGGGGAGGTGCAGAGCGTGTGGCTGCTGGCTGAGTGAGTCTGTAAACACACCATTGACTAAATATAGATTCAAAAAATATGTATTTATTGCTTAGTTCCTACCAGAGCCTGTTAAAACAGATATAAAAGACAGGCAGAATAAGTTTGTGATTGGAGAGTATGGCTGTACTCTCTGTGACATGTTGTGACTCTGGGATTTCAGGTTACATCTATCAGTACAGACTATACTCAGTGGGCAAATCTTTATTGCAGAACAAATGGAGGGTGAAGGATGGGTCAAATGCTGATAGCAATTGGTTGCCAAACCTACTTGTGCCCATTGTCATCTGGTCTCTGAAGCTAAGCAAGGTAGGGCCTGATTAGATGAGAGAGCAAACTTAAAAAAGTAAATAAATTAATTAATAATACTACTACTAATGATAATAATATCCATTTTCTTCCACTTATCTGGGGCTGGGTGTCGGGGGCAGCAGTTTAAGCAGGGACTCCCAGACTTCTCTCACCCCAGACACGTCCTCCAGCTCCTCCGGTGGGACCCCAAGGTGTTCCAAGGCCAGCCGAGAGACATATTCCCTCTCCGGGGGCCTCCTCCCAGTTGGACGTGCCCAGAACACCTCCCTAGGGAGGCGTCCTGATTTCTCTCGACGTGTAGAAGCAGTGGCTCTACTCTGGGCTCCTCCCGTGTGACTGACCTCTTCACCCTATCCCTACGGATACACATACGGAGGAAATCCATTCCGGTCGCTTGTATCCGTGATGTTGTCCTTTCGGTCATTACCCAGAGCTCATGACTATAGGTGAGGGTAGGAACGTAGATTGACCGGTGCTTTGCCTTTTGACTCACCTTTGCCTTCTTTACAAAAACAGACCGATACAGTGACTGCATCACTGTAGATGCTGCACCGATCCGCCTGTCAATCTCTCGTTCCATCCTTCTCTCACTCGTGAAGGAGCCAATTCTCATATCAGCCACTTCACACACAGGTCCTGGCTCAATGAAGCCATTAGTTAGTTAGTTAGTTACTTTATTGTCCCCGAGGGGAAATTTGTCTTCACAGTCAAAAACACACAGAGAAAAACGCCATACATACATACAATGCCACACAAACAGCAGAGATGAAATCGTGTAGTTCACAAAACAGACTCCTCCGGCACCTGGCTGCGCCTAGAAATTCCATAAATATAATGAACAGAACCGGTGACAAAGGGCAGCCCTGGCGGAGTCCAACATGCACTGGGAACAGGTCTGACCTCCTGCTGGCAATGCAAACACAGCTCCTGCTCCGGTCATACAGAGGCCAAACAGTCCTTAGCAAAGGGCCTTGGATCCCATACTCCCGGAGCACCCCCCAAAGGACACCACGAGGGACACGGTCGAATGCCTTCTCCAGATCCACAAAACACATGTGGACTAGTTGGGCAAACTCCCATGAACCCTCAAGGACCCGATGGAGAGTATAGAGCTGGTCCAGTGTTCCACGACCAGGACGAAAACCACACTGCTCCTCTTGAATCCGAGGTTCGACTATCGGTCGGATTCTCCTCTCCAGTACCCTGGAATAGACCTTACCGGGAAGGCTGAGGAGTGTGATTCCCCTGTAATTGGAACACACCCTCCGGTCCCCCTTCTTATGCAGAGGGACAACCACCCTGGTCTGCCAGTCTAAAGGCACTGTCCCTGACCACCAAGCGATTTTGCAAAGACGTTTCAGCCAAGACAGCCCCACAACATCCAGAGACTCGAGGTAATCTGGACGGATCTTGTCCACTCTCAGAGCCTTGCCACCAAGGAGCATGCCAACCACCTCGGTGACTTCAGCCAGGATGATGGATGAGTCCACCTCTGGGTCCCCTCGGAAGACTTGGGATTGAGGAGATCCTCAAAGTATTCCTTCCACTGTCCGACAACAACCCCAGTTGAAGTCAGCACCTCTCCGCCCGCACTGTAAACAGTGTTGGTGAAGCACTGCTTCCCCCTCCTGAGGTGTCGGACATTATTCCTTCACTCCACACTCTGGTGGTAAGCTTCCAGTGACCGTGGAGTGAATGAATAATGCACAACTCAATATTCTAAAGCAACTTTGAGCATCTGGGAAAGTACTATGTAAGATTAACACAAAAATGTAATTATTCTATGGTAACCATGTAGTTTTCCCTACAGCAGGGACAGAAGATTTGACATAGGTATTTCACATTTTGCAGTTAAATGGTTGTGTATGAATGAGGATACATTATAAAATAGTATAGTGTAACAGAATTTTTAATTACAGTTTTTGGCAACTCTCCCCATCTTGTTGCATTGTACATTGATTTACTAAAATCATTATCTGTCCAAGGCCCAAATAAATGTCTCCACTTTGATTTCCAGGGTTGATCACTGGAACAATGACAAAGAGAGACTTGTTCTCATCACTGACAGGTAACAGCATGTCAGAAATATTTTTGTGTTTGGGTTATTCAGTCATTAACATATTTTAATGATGCTTCAAGGTCTCTTCTGGTCTGTAAATACGACTTCATCAACCTGTTGTGTCAGCAAGTGATCCGAATCTCCCTAAACGCAGTGGACACAATTTCCATCGGAGAGTTTGAATTCCCACCAAAATCTCTCAGCAAGTATGTGATTTGAACATGCACAACGCAACTTTTTGGTGTAGGATCAGTCTCCAAGGAGATCTTAATACTTTTCCCTGGAACATTCCACATTAAATCTTGCATTTATTCGATCACAGTTTTTTTATTGTTAAAGAGGGGGTATTTTAATTCTATGGGTTATTAACAGCTGTCACATAACATCTTTAGATCACCATGTTACCTTTTATTGTTTTGAAAATGCTATAGTCACTGAAAACACCGCATTAACATGTTTTATAAGTTTCACTTCTTCTTTTGACGATCATCAGGTTTGCCAAGCTGTTTTTTAGTTTTCTTAAATGCTTTTGTATATTTATGGAGAATTGTTGTTTGGGATAATGTAATCTTGTGGGCTGAGCATGGCACGGAATCTTACAGCTAAATTTAAAGAGGATTTGAACAGGGCCCGAGAGAGTTTGCTAAAATACTATATGGATGACATCTAAAACCCCTTCAGGCATGTTTTTTAATAAGGGAACAATGTTATAACATGATAGAAAAATAGAAAAAAAAGTACATTTGGTATAATAGCTTTTCTACAAAAAATACCTTGAAAAACATGCATTCATACTGTGAGGTTTGCCTCTGCACAGATCTGACCTGTAACTTGGCCTGGTGGTGTCCCCTTGACAGGGAAGTACAGAATAATATCTCATTTTTTAGACAGAGGGACATTGGGGACATGAGGGACACCTCATTGGTCATCTATTATTTTGAACACAATAACATTTCCTTCACCACAGATTAACATTCTGCAGAAATCTGCAATGTGATATTTTCATATTTTTCCTCATTAGAAGCCATATTTGTTTTGATACTGGTGAACCATAGATGTCCCTGATTGGCTAATCCACCTGTCAATCACACCCATCTGATCTCTTGGAGAGTAACCGGTGATCAGATTCACATCTTTGTAAAGTTTCGGCGAAGTGTGTATTTTGGATCCCAGTCAAGGTGTCACCTGCTTATCTCATATTGTCATACTGTTGAACATTCTAGGCATTACTTTACATTTTGTTGAAATACATGGGGGAAAAAAAATCAGTTCCAGTCCTACCATTCCCTAGGCAGACGTGACCAAGCACATGTTAATAGTCACTTTTTTGTGTGTTGCAGGAGAGAAGGGTACGGAGTGCGTGTGCAGTGGGATAAGCGACCTCGAGCCTCCTTCTTAAACCGCTGGAACCCCTGGTCTACAGACATGCCCTACGCCACCTTCACCGAGCACCCTATGGCCCGCGCTGATGAGAAGGTGGCTTCACTCTGCCAGGTACCACATGTTTATGTTTCATTCAGAGGTGGGTAGTACTCAGTTACATTTATTTGAGTAACTTTCTATTACTCATTGTAACAAAAAGTTACAAGTAGAGTGAAATAATTTGTGTTTCTTGCACTGCTCCTTCAGGTATGAAGGATATTTAGTTTTTCTCATTTCTATATTGATACTTTGAAAATAACAAATGTTGTGCATTATTTATGGTTTTGGCATTCCATTTACATTCACTTCAAATTATAAATCAGAAATTATGTCCTTGCAATTATTCTTACTTGAGCACTAATTTTCCCAAGTAGTTTACTCTTGAGTAATATGTAATTTAAGGCAACTTTCAACCTCTACAGTGCTCTGGTGGCAGTGATACTTTGTACAACAACAACAACAACAACATTTGTTTGGCATTGACCCACATGACAGTGGAGTATATCAAAGCAGTCTATTGTGCAACATGTCCCTACTATCAAACCATATAACACAACAAATTTATGTGCACTCATTTAAAGTCAGAGCATTTCTTCTTTATTTCTGACACCATGCGTCCCTTGCTGCTGACAGAATTAACTTTGTTAAGCTGCCACTCAACCTGTTTTTGTTTTTTGGTAATATCATGGCTGTGGCTCCCAAATAACACTGCTTTTCGTGTTTCAATCTCCCTGATCAGCATGACCACTTCCAGACTGGTACAGTTCACTTTCTTGCATGGTTTTGCATCCATCTTGAATTACTTCTGTACCAACCTCATCCCACCCTTTATAAATATGCAAAACATGTCGATAAGGCAATTTGCATGTCCAAACAAGGGGAGAACGGGTGCGCCCTGTGCGTGAAACAGGGAGGAATCATCTACACATACCAGTAAGGTAGACTGGCATTTATGAATGGTGTGTGTGTGTGTAGGGTTTTATAAATCTTGTTTCTGCACTTGAAGTTTGTAGTACATACTCTTTCAACACACTTCAACACACAATTGCAAATGTGTGTACAGACACAAAAGTGTCTGTACATTTAGTTACAGCTGGTATCTATGAGTACTACTTTTAAGTTATTATTTTTTAAACCAAAATATTACATTGCCAAAAATATATTAGTTGGCAAATGATGCCCAAGCCCAGTGATAGTTGTAGTTGTTTACTCTTGGTTGTTGCACACTATATTTTGTCTGTGATAATGGTGTCGCTGGTGCAGGTCTCGTAAACAGCTCTGTGAACAATGGACCAATACTTCTGTGCTCAATGCCCGAGAGAGCTCCATAATCTATAAGCGTGTATAGTCACGTCTTTGTCTGTGAAGCTGCGTCTCCTACCTCCCTACCTGTATTATGCCTACATAATACTCTGACCTATATACACATTATTATTATTACTTTTTAAATACATAGAATAAAAAAATAAATCAGTTTGTAAAAAAAAATGTATATTGTCTAATTCGGGAGTGTGTGCGTGTGTGTGTGTGTGTGTGTGTGTAATAAAAACTATAAAAATAAAAACTTTCTTTTTATTTTGTTTTCTCTTTGTTTTCCAGTTTTAATAGTTTGGTATGATTGACATGTTCAAAATGTTTCATGCACAAACACACCTAAATATATCATATAGAGAAGCAGACATGAACAATAGCATGTACAATGTACAAGACATGCAACAAGAAACTCAGCAAATGTAAATGAAGTAAATTAAAAAAAAAAAGTGTTTTGTAGGTTTGTACGTTGTAATCTTGGCTCATGCCACTAGATGTCACCACACCACTAGATGTTCCCAAGTTGTGCACTTGTTAAGTCAGATTTTATTATACATAGAAACGCAATTATAATATTGGCTAATATTTCTATACATTTTATGGGCCTGTGTACTAGGGATGCATCATGTGAGAAAGTATGTGAAATTCACAATTTTGTCTAATGTCTCTTAATGATATTATTGCATTATTTCAACACATGTAAACGCATAGCAAGTCCAGTTAAATTCAAACAAAAAGTAAAAAAAAATAATAATAATTTACTGGTGTTTAACAGAAAATATTTGGCTTTTGGCTATTTGGCTTTTTACCTTTTGAACTTTTTTTTTTCCATAAAACAACTGTAAATCCATTACCTGCAATATTGCTTTTAATGCAAATATAAATATTGTGTTGTATTGTGTGCACATCACTTGTGTATGTACAAAAATAATCACTCATGACTGCAAGCTATGAAAAAGCTTTGGGGATGCAGTGTGGGGAAACTACTGTTTATTGATTTATTTTTAGTTGGATAACTTCCGTGGCCAGCTGGTCCAGGCAGTGAAGAGGGCACACAAGGAGAACCCAATCCCCGGCCGGGCTAACGGGGTCCTGATCCTGGAGCGACCACTGCTCATCGAGACCTACGTGGGCCTTATGTCCTTCATCAACAATGAGGCCAAACTGGGTTACTCCATGACCCGCGGCAAGATCGGCTTTTAAGCACAGCAGCACACCCTGTCTGTGTTCAGGTTAAGCAATAGTCTCCATGGAGAGTTATTGCTTTCCCTGGAACATTACACAGTATGGCCATAAACTGTATTTCCATGAAGATGAGCAGGTGAAGCTGTCAGGCCAAGTTAAAGGTTAGGTCTGTGTAAAGGCAAGCCCGCTCACAGTAAGAATGAATGTTTTTCAAGTTATTTCTTAGCAATGCAAACACCCGCAACTGAATAAATGCCAGAGAGATACCTTTAATGCCATACTGAGGAACATTCCAGGGAAAGCAATAACATCTCCTTTGAGACAAGCAGGTGGGAGTCCCTCCACCAGAAAAGTTATGTATTGCTTCTTTAATTCTGTGTTAGGGATTGCTTCACGGATTTGCTATTACAAGAGTCTAAACTCTGAGTCTGTTACTATGGTTACCGAACTCTGTGAAGATTCTAGGGGCAGGAACACAGCAACATTCAGAATTCTTTTTACTTTATATGCTGTGTTTATGTGGTCCTCGGGAATTTCGGAAATAGATCTGCTAAACTGGGCAGTACCTGGAGGACTAAAGTGTGAGGGGAGGAGGGGTGAGTCTGAAGGTATAAGGAACAGTGTGACTGGTCAAAGTATCCATACTTCAAGCATGGCCCCTAGAGCCAGGTGTTTGTAATCAGGGCAGTCCTGCATGATGTCACAAACTACCTGAAATAGCCACTGGAGCCAGGACACACCCATTTTTATACATTTCTGACCACAAAGCTGCACATGTACCTAGTTTGCACTTCAATTGCCAAAAAAAGGATGGGGAATAGTAGATAATTCTGGTAAAACACCATATACAGTTACAGAAGCAAAACAAAAAAAAAGTTGTTCTAGTGTTTAGTTCCACTTTGACTAAACATTACTATACATTTACTGGTTTATGGCATGGATCTATAATACTTCAGTTTTACTGTCAATTGTCCAAGAGCAACAGATTTGCACAGGAAAGAGTTTAGTTTAGCTAGCTGGTTAATGTTACACCTGTATTAAAGTAAACAATTAACATCTAGCTTTTGAGAAGACTAACAACAACAAATCTTACAGGTTAGCTCTATTAAATGTTATTATAAGTGAATGACGCATGCATGTGCATGCAAACAGACATCTCATCCTGGAATCTCAAGGACCACATGAATGCAGCAATAGTTGAGGTTATCTGTCAAATTCTTTTAACATTTCTAAATAAATTGAATATTTTTTCTTATTTGTATATGTAGCCTATGGTCATTTATATTGTATTAATTTATTATTAAAATACTTAATTTCAGATTACAAGACATAAAATGTCTACAGTACAATGTGGAATATTCTGCTCATAGATGGTGGAAGAGACAAGTCAGAAGCCAGTGGTGAGAGAGTGCATGAAATGGTCAGTCTTGTTCAGTTTTAGGCATTCATAATGACCGTGGCCGTCTGCCTAAGTAAAGAAAACTCAGGGGTCTAGTCCCATTATGAGGTTGAACAAAACGGCTTGGACATGATAATAGTTATGTTATAGATTTTAATTGTGTATAAATATTAGATGATGGGAACTTAATGCTGACATCCACATCTGCTTCTAAAAGTTTAAAATTGTACAAATTTTTACACATGGAATTTTGCTTATTTGCCGAATTACCTACCCTCCCCAAGGCATTTCAATGGATATCCATCTTCCACTTCTCCAGGACAGCAGTTTAAGCAGGGACTCCTAGACGTTCCTCACTGCAGACTCTTCCTTCAGCTCCTCTGAGGAAATCCCAAGGCGTTCACAGAGCAGTTCCTCTAGTCTAGTCCAAGCTTCTCAAACTAATTTGACACTGTTAGTGGATAAGGTGTTGTTGTCTTTTCTTTTTCTTATTTAATTTTATTTTTTTATTTTTTTTGCAAGTGCCAACAACACAATCAACAGTAATTAGAAAAATAGATTATATTATATGTAAGATGTCTTGAGAGGCAAAATAACCCCAAAAATTCTTATGTGAAATGAATTTATGTCTCACTTCATGTTGCTATGTTTGTAATACTACTACTTGTGGGTTGTGGTACTATGGGTGCCTGTGTGTATTGTACCCCAGCCTGAAAATTTAAATATTGAATTTTATGCAACCAAAGGATTTTTTCATGTTGTTGATGCTATGTCAATGGATGTATCCTGCATGGGGTGACTGCACTGCATGCATGTGCACTTTTGTATGTCTATTATTTTAGTGTAATTAAAACTACACTTATGGTTATGTTTAAATAGCTATGTATTGTATTAAAAGTATGTTGACGTTTTTGTTGCCTAGTTTTTGGATAATAAATGCTTACATTCTTGGGTCCTATTTTTTGTAAATATATTTTTTCCTCATAATTTTCTTTCTGTCAGTTAATTTTAATTGATACTTTGCAGTGGCATCACACTGTCACACAATGCACACATTAGCAATGCAGCCTGATAGGTTTTTAGATGATCTGAAGAAAAAACACAAAATAGATTTAAAGAACACATTTTCAGTAGCCTGTGACCAATACAAGCATTCATGGTGCTGTTTTACATGTTTGATTTTCAACAAAAATGGTGAGACTGAAAAACTGTTGGCTAATTTTTAGCTGGCTTGGGACTCTTGAGTTTTGTTTTGACAGTCTTTCCATAAAAATTAAAGTCTAATTTAGACAGCAAGAATTTGTGTTATAATCTGAGATGGTGGCAAGGGCCTATGTAACTATGGGAGATTCACCACTTTTGAAAGAAATATATAAATGTTGAACCTTATTTTTTTGAGATTGGGGCCACAACCTTTCCATATTAATCTTATGGCTTAAAGTCCTTTCAACTGACAACAATCACATCTTTAGTGTTGAATAATGGCACAGTTTTCGGAGATTAAAATAAAACTTTTATACATATGCTGACAGAGAAGACTCTGTGCCAGTTTTTGTTTCATGTGCACAGGCCCAGTAACCAACAAATCTGCAATCTGTCAGTTAAACAGCAAATTCCACCATAGAATTCTGACCTGTCCTCCCTCTCTGTTTAAGATATAGGGAGCCTACAGTGTGATGTCACATGAACTCAACCTATTAAAAATAATTTAAACATTATGATTAGTGATAAGCTCCGCAATTGGTGTGTTCCAATTCATTTAAAGATTACATATTTTTAATATTGTTTGGACATTTTAGCAGCATTATTTCAATTAGATTTTTTCCTGGTCAAAACACTATAAAGACAAAATACAAAATCAACATAACAAACCAATGCATTTTATTCAATCAATTCATATAAATAAATACAAAACTAAGTGCAATAGAAACTATAAAACTATACTGTCACAATGTATCAATTGAACATTGACTTTTAAGTGGAATGTTTCAAAGTTGTTTTAAGTTGTATCTAACAGATAACAGTACAGTGTCATTACTTATATACATTCTACATTGTGTCCATATACATGTGTTCTACTGCTGGTCCTGTTGGGTCTCCATGTAGCACAGGCAGAGCTGGTCCTTCCCGAGGAGGATGAGAGAGTCTCCACTGCTATACCAATTCAGGGACTGTACCTGGAAACCACCTGCCACCAAAAAGAGGAATCAGAGAGTACAGATTTACTTAAGTGTTGAGATGAGTGCTGTCAGGTCCAAGGAAGCAAAAATGGGTAGTTTTAGTCCAGGCTATTGAATAGGACCTTAGTGACACGCACTGGAACTGTCTATTTGTTGCCCACTATCCCAGAGCACACAAGACATGTGCCATGTGTGGTTTGTTTCACTCAAATGAGCATGTGACTGGTATAAACCAGACATCAGTTCTGCGGATGCTGCAATAATAACACAAAAACATGTGTAACAGAAGAAAGGTTTTGAGGATGTTTAAAGTCAATGTGTTAGAAGATTTTTCTCTTGAGAGTAATGGACATTGAATGTGCACTTTGGGCTCAAACCTCTCTATTGTGGCACTGGACGTTAGTGCCCACACAGTGTTCCTTATGTCACATAGACCCCCTGCTCCAGCGCCCCACTGATTGTGTCAAATGTCACTTTTTTTTAAAAATCTCCTGTAGGCAAAGTGGCAAAACAAAGTGAAAAGATACTGTAAACTCATTCAGTAAACAGCAAGACTGAAAAACTGTTCTAAAAATATCAGTCAGCATGGACAGGAGCAAAACGAGATGTGGACCTAGAGTCCTGTGCGTCAGGTAAGTCTGCAGAGACGAGGGGGGAGGGCACGAAGGAGCTATGAGGGAGGAAAAAAAAATCAGCTTTTATTGTCTTGCCCCACTCTACTAGTCAATACTGTGATAATATTATGACATCTAATTCAACTATGTAAATAATAAAATGGAGGATCAAGAGTATTAGTAAGAAATGCAGTTATTGTAAGATTTCAGCCACATTACCTTCTGCTGGCACTTGCACAGCCACACAGCCAGCTGGGGACCACAGGAAGAGTTTGGCGTTGCCGGTGCACAGAGCGAGACGTGGTTGTCGAGGGTCCCATTGGAAACAGCGCACAGGGGCTGTCTGCTCCAGAACCGCTGCAGAGCTCATCTGCTGCATGTCCCACACCCACACCACACTGGGCATACTGTCTGCACACAGAAAGAAAAACACAAGGAACAGTCACAATCATCTAAAAATGAAAGATTTAGGGCCGTCAAAAGTACCAGGAATCAGATACTAATCAATAAAAAAAAAATAAAATCACATTCACAGGGCCGAAATGAACCTTTCCTGAATAGATTTCAAATGATCTTGAACTATATCAGTACTGCTAGTGTAAGATCATATAGCCTAGTATACGCCCATGGAACATTATGGAATCTACTGGAATGACTGAGGAATTGTACAAATATAAGGCCACCTGGTAATGGTAAGAAAGTACTTGCATTACCAGGTAATGGTAAAAGTTTTAATGTTGAAAAGCACATTCTATTTTCTAAATAAAGAGTGTATTTATAGTCATTGTAGTATTGGAATTGGGATTTTCCTTTCCTTAGTATTGAAATCAAGTTTGAAATGTTAATAATATGACTACACTATATGGAACTTGAATGGTTGTACAGAACCCAGCACCTGGAGACATGAACCCTCAGCACAATGTGATAGTATTGTCCTATCCAGTCTAGTGCAGTCCAGTCTGGGTAAGCTTCTGTTGTAAGGAGTATTATACCTCTGATGATGTAGGCCAAAACAAGGACAGAGCTGGCAATTTCTCTAGCAAGCACTGAGTCATAGTATCTCTGCAGACTGGCAGGTGGGTGAACCCTCTACCACACTATGCGCCCCACTAGCATTGAGCCACTTATCCAGCTGCATTTACCATTTTTAGTAGCCAAGTAGCGGCTGTCAGAGCTGAATGCCAGACTGGAGATGCCGATCTTGGGGTTGGCGCGCTCTGGGTCTGGTTTAACCACAGGGAGATGTATGGGCACAGGAGATGTCTCATCTGCAGAGGGCAACAGTGGTAAGGATCAAGCAAGTGCAGCTTAAAGCTATTGGGTATTAACTGCTAACACATAACATATTTAGATCACCATGTTGATCTTTATTATTTTGAAATTGTATATTCGCCAAAAACAACACATTAACATGTTTTATACGTTTTCACTTTAGTTTTTGACGCTCTGAGTCCCCCCCTCCCCCTTCAGAGTGACATCACCACACAATCAGCGTGCATCCTGCTAATGAAATTACTGCGCATCGCATCATGTGTGTGAAGTTGCTTTGTACAGTTTTGTTTCAAGTTTTTGTATCTGTGTCAGTCGTCCGGGTCTGATACATCGCAAAAGAAAAATAAAATCTGTTAACTGGACAAACGTTTGGCCAAGTTCTTCAGTTCTGGTCAGATTACGGTAGGACACTGCCTCATTTATACCTGAGGGAAGGAGCTAACTACACTGAAACCCAAAACCTATTTGGGTCTGAGGATGGAGTTATAGATAGGGCATCCCCTACCTATAACTCCATTCTCAGACCCAAAACAAAACAAAGAAAACTAACAGACCAATAGGGCTAGCCAGGTTGCTAATAGGTGTGAAATCACTAATTAGTGACTTGAATGACTAAGTAGGACTCAGCACAGTGCACACTTAGGGTAGCACAATAGGCCTAGACTATAAACAGAAACCTGTAGACAATATAGACAATAGGTGTGTTAGTTTCAGTGTAGTTAGCTCCTCCCTTCAGATAGATATAAGGCAGTGTTCACCAGCAATCTGACCACAACTGAAAAAGCAGCTTGGATGAGCAGCAAAACGTCTTCATTCTTACAACGTTTTGTCCAGTTGACAGATTTTATTTTATTTTTTTTCGATATTTTTGAATATTTATCAAAAATTGTTATGGCATAGCCTTGTGCGCAGTCTTGTACAGGCACAAGAAGAGATCGGATAGGCCCCAGGAGAGATCAGGTGAGCGAAGTTGTCGTATCTTTTTTTGTATATTAATGGAGAATTGTCGTGGGGGAGTGTGATGTGAATTGAAGTTTATTCATGTTGTGAAGAAAATATTCTTATCATATGTCATTAAATGCATTTGATCTGTGTCAGTCTGTCAGACCCACACCATACATTAACAAGTGTGAAGGCTCTGTCTCCATCCCACAGGAAAGTCGTTGTTGTTCTACCTAAAGAACAACAAATGTAAAAGTTCATTATCATATGGGTGTGAAACAAAAGTCACTCTGCTTTGAAATGTATGTAGTATGGTCATTCTGGTATAAAATACTCAGGACTTAGACTGGGGATAGGACTCAGAGACTTGGGAGGCTGGGAGGCTACCAGTTTGTGGCCAGGGCAGGCCTGGGTCCTGTCCTGCCTGTATCTGCTGTAACACAGAATAAACCTTTTTCTGCATTTCAAACCTCACTGAGCTTCGCAAATGGATTACTTTTCATCTAGAATTGTAATTTTTCCAAAACAGGGAGCATGAATGCCATAGGCTTGTGGGCGGAGTTTTGTACAGGCTCGTACTGCTAACAATAAAAAGGGTTCGAATAGGGCCTAGAAGAGATTACTGAAACATGCATGGATGACATCTAAAACCTCTTCAGGCGTGTTTTTGATGAGGGATTACAACAGAGATTATAACATGGTAGGAATCTTAAAAAAAATATGTTTTTCATTATATTCTCTCTTTAAAGAAGACATATTATGCTTTTGTCTGCTATACAGTTACAACCTATGAGACTATGGATTATTAGTTTATATTTTGGACATTTAAAATTGCTGTATTGATCTAAAACCTCTTTATAAAAGTAATCAGTCATACAAAGTCCAGACCATGCGGCCCTCCCTATCTGTGGATAGCTGCAGATCACACTAGCAAGTAACCAAATCCTACGTTTATCACCAGTTTAGAAGAAAATACACAGTGTGACAGTTTGGAATATGGAATTTTTGAACAATGGCGTCTTGAAGGCTCTGAGTAGGTAAAAGATAAGGAGAAGCCATTATAACTTTGTTGAAAGCTCTTAAAAGTCATTTTTGCATATGTCCCCTTTAGGTTAAAACAAATAATAATGATGTGCGTACATTTGCTCTGCGTGCTGAAGAGAGTGGAGCTCATGCAGATATTGGGGATGGACAGGTCTTCACTCACAGCCGGTCGTCTCTCCACTTCCTTATAAACAACCTTGACACACACATGCTATGATTTGGGTCATATTTCTTGAACATCGTGTACTTTTTTGCTAATAGTTCTTACAGCTTTGGTGTTGTTAATTGTTGAAGGGTGCTCGAATTGTGCAATTTTCTTCCAAGTAATGTGATTGAGGATTCGTACCTGAGGCAAGGAAAAACACACTTCTTAATTAGGAAGAAACCATATGTAAGGTTTTGATTTTAAATTCCATAAACATTACCTAACTGTGTCTCCAGGTATGATGGTAGATATGTTCAAATCAAATATAGCTTTTAGTGATAAACAATGTAAAGCTGATTTATTATTAATTACAAACACATTGGACATGATGGCCAAGTTGATTAGTTTAGAATTTTGTGTTTTCGTTCTCCAAACTATTTCCTATTATTATCCAATCAGAAAGCAGAATGAGTCTCACATGAGTCTTTCATTTAGGTTTCCAGTTCCAATGCTGAAATCCAGATGGTTAAAACCTAAAAGGACTCTCTGTGCTCTGAATCCTCACTACCTAAAACTCAAAACCTACCTTCAGTTGTGACTGTAGTACACTGTAAGAGCGCAGGCTACAAATAGTTCCTTTAATTGCCATTTTGTTTTTATTATTTTTAGCTCTTACATGAATTACACTACTGACAAACAGTACACAAATGTAAACAAAAACACAGGCTTTTAAATGGTTGTTCTTACTTTCTCATCATAGCTGCCGATGGCCAGGAATTGGCTGCTGGGGCTCCAGGACACAGACTTGATCCCTAGAGACCACTCGTATGCACTGTAGGTCGACAGAAGACGCCCATCCAGAGAGTAAAGCAACATCTTATACTGAGGGGAGAAGAAAATGTTTAAAGTTAAATTTATTAAATTATATAAAATTAAATAGACGGGGTATTACAGATGAGAAAAGCTTTATATTCTGAGGTAACCACTAGACTTCGAGTAGACATTTATAGGCATGAAAAAACCTAGACTTAAAAAAAAAGAAAAAAAAAGGTAATTTTGTTAAGAAGGTGCAGAGAGTCACAAACTAGCTTAACAGTATTGACTGTAAGTCATATACAGTGGTGTAAAGAATCCATTATAGGCTTTAATCTGAAATACAATTTTGTCTAAATTGTAGCTTTTATATCCGCAACAATCAATATAAATTTGCTGATAATCAACATATACTGTTACAAACCTCTAGACAGCTCTCCCACACTGCCAGGACACAGCCATTGGAAGACCACTCAACTCCAGCCAAGTCCTGAGTTTCTGTCTCAAAATGCTGAAGAACACCAGGGAAGAACCACAACAGCAATTAATATTCCTACTATGGTAAAAGCGGTCCCATTGGCAAGTCAGTATACAGTGCACACAATTAGCTCGCTTGATATTATGTTGTTTGAAAAAGGGAATAAATCACTTAAATAATTGCAGCATTTGCAATTTGTTACTCAAATTGTTATTTCGACAGTGGCTCAGTGGTTAAAGTGTTGGTCCCCCAACCCGAAGGTCAGAGGATCGAGTCCCGCTCGGAACAAAGTTCTATTGTTGTGTCCTTAGGCAAGACACTTCACCCACATTGTCTAGTATGAAAGTGGTGTGTATGCGAATGATAGGTGGTTCTATTTCATCCCTTCTGACCGCAAGAGGCGGTGCTTCAAGCACTGGATGATCACTCTTGCGCATGCGCAGGTCGAGATTTAATAACAACAAATTCACCTATGACCTTCCGGTGACCCACGTGAGGCTATATAGTCACGTGACTCCGGAAGCACAGTCCCTTTTTTCTTCTCACGCTTAGGTCGAGTGTGTTGTGGCTACTCGTGAATACTGCTTAGTACCACAATTGTTTTCTCCCTTTGGTGACAGCTTACTCCTCAGAGTCCCGTGACTTGTGATTTGAGTGCAGTGTATCACAGTCGGGGTAGCGAGTGCGACTCGCCCCTCAGGGGCTGCGTAAGCTGCACATGGCGGAGTGCCTCACCTGGAGTGGGTGGTTCCCTGACGCCGGTGAGGTGCACGATTCACTAGGACCGCATGGTAAGTAGTTTCTGCATTATCTGTTGGAAGCACACCGGATCGGTGGAGCTGGTTTGTATTTGCTGCCGTGTTCGGTTCAGCTCGACTTTTGCGTTGACTATTGCCGCATTCGGCTAATATATCTGTTATTTTGGAACCGTGCTCGGTTCTTTAGCTCATTCTTATCAGCAGTGTTACTGTTCGCTTTGAGTTTTTGAGTCTACCACCAGTGGCGTTTTCGGCTCGACGTGGTATTTTTTAATCCCAGTTGGCGGATCAAGAGTGGCGTTTTCAGCTTGACCTGATCTAGCGTCTGTTGTGATGGAGTCCATGTGCTGTAGAGCTTGCATGACTCCACTTCAACCTGAGGATGGACATGATTTATGCCCCTTATGTTTGGGAGTGGACCACCTTAAGGAAGGCTTGATGGAGAATGCTTGCATAAGTTGCAGCATTATGCCTAGATCCCTGCGTGCTGACCGCCTGGCTGCGTTTGGAAGAGCTGGGCCCTCTGACATACAGGACACCCAGTTACCGGCGAGCGGGATGGTGAGGAGAAAGCACTCTGCTGTCGACGCTTCCCCTACCCCGCGTAAGCGCAGCAAAGGGGATTGCTCTGTGGGATTATCCTCGAAGGTGGATAGCCTTACTTCAGAGCTCACTAGAATGAAAGCTCTCATTGAGTCCATGCAGACTCGGGATAGCGACCAGCGAGCTGCTCAGCGGGATGTGTTTTCTGTTTGCGAAGACGATGCCTTGTCTGTGGCGGCATCAGATACGCACTTCCAAGACACTGACTGGGGACGGTTACTGGGGACGGTTTGGATGCTTGTTCTGACATATCAGAGTTGAACTCACACAACTCCACCTGCTCTCAGGGAGGTGACGATGACTCAGCTGCCTCCTCTTTACGCGTGGCTTTTGCACGGTTACAATTGGAGGCACCGGCGGCGCAGCCTATGGTTTCTAGTGCGTTTTTTAGACGACAGAGCTCTGCGTCTTCCTTTTTGGTTCTAAACCAACGTCTGATGGAAGGGTCCTTGCTGCCGTGCAGGAGGTGCCCAAGTTTGGATTGGGACATATGCCAGCGGTTGAACCAGCTGTGGCCTTCCTTATTGTGGCTCCAGACGAGGCTCTGAGACCCAATGCCAGGTGCCCACGACCTCAGTGCCGGGTTACTGACGAATTGCTGTGTAAAGCTTACGACTCTGGGTCGTATTGGCCTGTCCCATTTACTGTTGGGTGTAGCGACTTCACTAGAGACTTCTAATGTCGACGCGGCTACGCAAGGCTTGGTCGACACGTCCCTACAAGCATTTGCTTTTATGTCAAGGGAGCTGGGCCACCTGCTGTCCATCCTGACCCAGGTGCGTCGGCAGGTTTGGTTGGCATAACCTCCCTTGACCGAGACGTGTAGGAGAACCTTGAGAGGATTACCTGTGGTTTCGTGTGAACTTTTTGGGGAGGCAGCGCTGGAGGCTTTGCAACGGACAGCCCAGGCCTCTCAGACTAGACATCAGCTGGCGGGCCTTCACCGACGAGCCCCTCCTCCTATTGCTCCTGGGTCTTCTACTACACACCAGCAGACATATGCGCTCTGTGTGAGAGCACAGAGTGATCGGCCCAGGGCTTCACATGTGCCTGCAGTTCCGACGCCGGCCTCCTGCTTTCGACCAGGGCCGAATGACTGCCATTTCGGACCCGGCAAAATCCGTGGCACTCAATCTAGAAATAGCAACCTTGCTGGAAAAGGGTGCAATTGTACACGTAGACCCTTGGCAGGATCCGGGTTTTTTTTATTCAAGATACTTTCTTGTCCCGAAGAAAACTGGCAACCTCTGTCCAGTTTTAGACCTGCGAGGTCTCAATGTGTTTTTAAAAGTCATGCCTTTTCACATGCTACGCACCTCAGAGGTGCTTCAGGCACTTTCCCCAGGCGAATGGTTCACGACAATCGATCTGAAGGATGCTTATTTTCATGTACCGATCGCACGCAAGCACTGGAGGTTCCTTCACTTTGCTTTTCAGGGGAGACATTTTCAGTTCAGGGTCCTCCCGTTTGGGCTGTCCCTGTCACCCAGGGTGTTCACTCAAGTGGTGGCAGCAGCCTTGTCTCCACTACAGGCGTGGGGTTTGAAGATTCTACCTTACCTCGACGACTGGTTAATTTGTGCACCCAGCCGCGACCAGGCCATACGCGACACAAGGCTTGTACTCGAGCATGAGCCGCTTGGGTCTGTGTGTGAATATGGACAAGAGCAATCTGGTCCCGACCCAGGACACTGTCTTTTTGGGGATGGCTTTAAGCACTGTCACCATGGTTGCGTGCCCTTCTCCCACAAGGGTCGACAACATCATGGGGATGCTGGGTGCATTCCAAGAGGGAGAGGCCCTGCCATTCCTGTAATATCTCCAGCTTCTGGGCAGGTTGGTAGCAGCCTCCAGTGTAGTTCCGCTGGGACTACTTTCATTACGGCCGATGCAGATGTGGCTGAACAGCCTGCAACTGGATCCAACTCGGGTCGCACACAGACACAAGAGGCTGCGTGTGTCTCCCCAGTGTCTGTACTCCCTGTCTCAGTGGGGAGACAGACGTTGGATCCTACAGGGCGTCCCGTTGGGGCATCTACCGTCATGGAGAGAGGTTGTGTATACGGATGCATCCTCCACGGGTTGGGGTGCAATATGGCAAGGTCGTGTGATACAAGGGACATGGACCTCGAGTCTGATCAAAGAACACATAAATGTGCTGGAGTTAATGGCTGTGGACTTGGCACTGCACCATTTTCTGCCGAACTTGCAAGGCAGGCATGTGCTTGTACGTTCAGACAACAGGTCGGTGGTTTACCATATAAATCACATGGGAGGGACCAGATCAGTGAATCTCACACAGAGAACACAGCAGCTTCTCATGTGGGTGTCCGTCCATTTTGCCAGCCTGCGGGCAGCCTATCTCCCGGGGATGCTGAATCAGGTGGCAGATTTCCTCTCTCGCCAGACTCTCTTGCCGGGGGAATGGAAGCTTCACCCAGATGGTCTGCACCATCTGGAGGGTCTTCGGCAGGGCCGAATTGGAGCTGTTCACTTCACAGAAAGCGACCCATTGCCCTCTCTGGTTCTCTCTGAGGGACAACACCAGCCCGCTGGGTCAGGACGCATTGGCTCACAACTGGCCTCACGTTCTCTTCTACGCCTTTCCTCCTTTTCCCCTCATTTATCAAACACTCCTGAGGGTTCTGCAGGAGGGACACAAGCTTCTGCTGGTTGCCCCATTCTGGCCAGCGAGGATCTGGTTCCCACTTCTGCACAGACTCTGTTGCAGCTCTACAATGCGCCTCCCCGCCAGGACGGACCTCTTGTCCCAGCTGGGGGGACAAATACTGCATCCCCATCCCAACCGCCTTCAGCTCTGGGTGTGGCCTCTGCAAGGCCCGGTGTCGCATTCTCAGAGTATTCTGGAGGAATAGGACATACGATCTGTAATGCCTGGGCACCATCGACACAGCGGCTGTACACAAACAGGTGGAAACTGTTTGAGGAATGGTGCAAGGGACATAGAAAAGATGCGTTGCGCTGTTCAGTCTCTGCTATCTTGGCGTTTTTGCAGGAACTTTTGGATTGTGGTCTGTCGCCTTCGACATTAAAGGTATATGTGGCTGCAATATCTTGCTGGCACAGTGGTGTGAATGGTGGCACTGCGGGCAGTGACAAGAACGTTTCCCGTTTCTTGAAAGGTGCTAGACGGCTTCATCCACCTACACGACCAGTGGCTCCTTCATGGAATCTTTCACTGGTCCTGGAGACTCTGCAAGCTCATCCAATCGAGCCTACTGCCCAGGCAGACATTAAGTGGCTGTCGTTTAAGACGGCATTTGTCCTCGCCATGGCTTCGGGTAAGCGTGTGGGTGAACTGCAGGCCCTGTCTGTCAATGAGTCCTGCTGTAGATGGCATGCTGATGGCTCAGGTGTAACTCTCTGGCCTAATGTCTCTTTCCTCCCGAAGGTGTTATCTTCTGCTGATAATGCCCAACCGCTCCAGTTGGCGAGGTTTGGCATGGAATTCACCACAGAACCTTTATGCCCTGTTCGCTCAATGGAGGGTTATATACAGGTTACGGCAGGTATAAGACGGTCAGAAAGTCTGTTTGTGTGTTATGCTGACCCATGTAAGTGTAGGGCCCTGTCTACACAGCGTCTCTCTTAGTGGGTTGTAGAGACCATTACACATGCTTATACCTCGCAGGGGCGGCTGATACCTGAGGGCGTGAGATGCCATTCAACCAGGGGCCTTTCTACCTCCTGGGCTGCTATGCATGGGATTCCCCTAAATGTGATCTGTGCTGCGGCCTCTTGGACCTCACCCTGCATGTTTGCCAGATTTTACCAGGTGAATGTTGCGGTCCCCCATCCCCTGGATGGAGTGTTACGCAAGCATCATGCTTCATTATGAGGAGGTAGGTTACTTGTCGTGGTCCATGGATTCCTCGTGACCATGTTGTTACAAGTCATCCAGTGCTTGAAGCACTGCCTCTGGCGGTCAGAAGGGATGAAATAGAATGAAAGTTACATATGTAACTATGGTTCTATGAATCCCAGATGACTGCCAGAGGTCCTGGAATCCTCGTGCCCTCGCGAGAAGGTTAAGGGACTGTGCTTCCGGAGTCACGTGACTATATAGCCTCACGTGGGTCACCGGAAGGTCATAGGTGAATTTGTTATTAAATCTCGACCTGCGCATGCGCAAGAGTGATCATCCAGTGCTTGAAGCACCGCCTCTGGCGGTCATCCGGGATTCATAGAACCGTAGTTACATACGTAACTTTCACTTTTCCTCATTGCCTGACATGAAATCAGACCACTCCTGCACTTGAGGTGGAGTTGGAGGAGTTCAAGTATCTCAGGGTCTTGTTCACGAGTGAGGGAAGGATGGAGTGTGAGATTAACAGGCGGATCGGTGCAGCGTCTGCAGTGATGCGGTCGCTGTATTGGTCCGTTGTGGTGAAGAAGGAGCTGAGCCGGAAGGCGAAGCTCTCGATTTACCGGTCAATCTACGTTCCTACCCTCACCTATGGTCATGAGGTTGGGTAATGACTGAAAGGACAAGATCGCGGATACAAGCGGCCGAAATCGGTTTCGTCCGCAGGGTGGCTGGGCGCACCCTTAGAGATAGGGAGGAGCTTGGGCGCACCCTCAGTCACACAGGAGGAGCTCGGAGTAGAGCCGCTGCTCCTACACATCGAGAGGAGCCAGCTGAGGTGGCTCGGGCATCTGCTCAGGATGCCCCCTGGACGCCTCCCTAGGGAGGTGTTCTGGGCATGTCCCACCGGGAGGAGGCCCCGAGGAAGACCTAGAACACGCTGGAGGGACTATGTCTCTCCGCTGGCCTGGGAACGCCTTGGGGTCCCACCGGAGGAGCTGGAGGACGTGTCCGGAGTGAGGGAAGTCTGGGAGTCCCTGCTTAGACTGCTGCCCCCGCGACCCGGCCCCGGATAAGCGGAAGAAAATGGATGGATGGATGAAATCAGACCAAAATTATTTCTATTTGCTAAATACCAGAATAATGGAAATCAGACCAAAATTATTTCTATTTGCTAAATGCCAGAATAATGAGAGATTTTTTTCATTATTTTCTTCAAAGTCAGAAGTTTACATACAGTAAGAATTCTATGTCTTTAAAAAAATTTGGAAACCCAGATGATTATGTCATGTGTTCGGAAGCTTCTCATGGATTTATTGACAATACATAGATATATGGGCACATAGTAATATAAAAGAAAGTACTATGAAAATCACATTCTATTGTCTAAATAAAAATGTTTTTATTATCATTGTAGTATGGAAATTGGTATTGAGTCCATCCCTTACTATCAAAATCATGTTGATTTCATTATACAGAAGCCATTTTCAATATGAAATGGCTTCTAGATGGGAGCCAGAACCAAAAGATCTTGATTTCAAAAAGTGTCCAATTGAGTACCTTTGAAACAGTTTCCACTTTTTAATAACAATAATAAAACAATAAGCTTACCTTTAGTAAATGCCAGTCATCACACACAAAGATACTGATATAGTCTTTGCAATCTCGCCGTTCAGCCAGGGCCATGTAGGAGCCATCTCTGCTGAAGTCTAGGCCTGTCAGAGAGATCAGAGGAGGCTCCAGTCAACCAGTGTAGGATATACACCATCCACTGAACACTATTTAAATAAACCTATACCGTTTTCTACCTATGGGGACAAGATGTGATAAGATATTAGCATGGGGATCCTATGGGGATTAGATTTTAGGCATGTCGCACACCACCATAACTTTTCTCAAGGGCCACCTGCCTTTTTGTCACCATGGAGAGGCTATTGCTTTGCCTGGAATATTTCACTAATTGGCATTAACCCTATCCATCTCACCTTTATTAAATTACAGGTGTCTTCTTGCAAAAAAACAAAAACAAAACCCAAAACACATGCTTATATGATTATTATATGTGTGTGTGTGTGGGGGGGGGGGGGGGGGGGGGGGGGGGGGGTGTTGGGGTGTGTGTGTGGGGGGTGTGTGTGTGTGTGTGTGTATATATATATTACACAAATCTGGAAATCACATTGTATGATTTATTTTAAATTATTTGTATGTTACTGCTGCAAATAAGTATTTGAATACCTGTCTATCAGCTAGAATTCTGACCCTCAAAGACCTGTTAGTCCACCTTTAAAAAGTCCACCTCCACTCCACTTATTATCCTAAATTAGAAGCACCTATTTGTGGTTTTTAGCTGCATAAAGACCTGTACAACCCATACAATCAGTAAGACTCCAACTACTAACATGGCCATGACCAAAGAACTGTCAAAATGCACAAGAGACAAAATTGTAGACCTCCACAAGGCTGGAAAGGGCTACGGGGCAATTGCCAAGCAGCTTGGTGAAAAAAGCTCCACTGTTGGAGCAATTATTCAAAAATGGAAGAAGCTAAACATGACTGTCAATCTCCCTCAGACTGGGGCTCCATGCAAGATCTCACCTCGTGGGGTCTCAATGATCCTAAGAAAGGTGAGGAATCAACCCAGAACTACACGGGAGGAGCTGGTCAATGACTTGAAAAGAGCTGGGACCACTGTTTCCAAGGTTACTGTTAGTAATACACTAAGACGTCATGGTTTAAAATCATGCATGGCACGGAAGGTTCCCCTGCTTAAACCAGCACATGTCCAGACCCGTCTTAAGTTTGCCAATGACCATTTGGATGATCCAGACGAGTCATGGAAGAAAGCCATAGAACTTAATTCCACGTGGCTGGGTCTTTCAACATGACAATAACCCGAAGCACACAGCCAGGAAAACCAAGGAGTGGCTCTGTAAGAAGCATATTAAGGTTCTGGAGTGGCCTAGCCAGTCTCCAGACCTAAACCCAATACAAAAACTTTGGATGGAGCTCAAACTCCGTGTTTCTCAGCGACATCCCAGAAACCTGGGCTTAGATTATGTCACTCACATATATACATACATACATCTTCCAGTGCTGGGGGATTTGTTTAGTTATGATTTTCTTTTAAGTAAACCAAGACTTTTAAACCATTTTTACTATTTTTAACTAAATTTTTGATGAGCCAGTGAAATGTCCGGGGAAAGAAACAAAAGGCATTCTTTCTGCGAACGCTGTCGGAACTATCAACAACAAATTTATGAGCTACAAGCACGGATATTTGTTTTAAAATCTGAAAAGGACTTCACCGAACGCTCCCTGTGACTTCCAGTGGTAAGCAGCCTACAGTTACTTCCAGAGAAGAGGGTGAAAAACCTGCTACTTTCAACTTAAACCTGAGTGATACAGTGTCTTTTCCAAAACGACAAAAAGACAAGAATTTCAAGCCAACAAGTGATATGAGACGATGCTAATATAGTTACATCACCCAAAATACAGCTTACAAACAGATTTATACCACTGTCACAGACTGATGTTGATGTTTTGTGACAAAAATCAATTTTCTGTTTGTATATTAACAAGAGCAATGAAGTTGGCAAAAGAGCGGCGGCAGACAGGCAATCTGTGCCAAACGTCAAGGTCAGAGATACGCTGCTGCTAGGAGACAGTGCTATCAGAGATGTGACCCACAGAGGAATCCAACACTGTTCAACACGTGTGTGGTCAGAGGACTGCACTACATTGAGAACTCTGATCTATTCTGGAAACGAGAGGACCTGTTCAGGGGAAATGCCCCCCCCCTTCACCTATGGCCCTTCCCGACCATCTAGAAAGCCTCATCAGATAAGGAATTAAGATGGCTCCCCTCACACCTAATATAGTGCGATCGAGAGTTCTGGCATCAACTATACAGAACTCTTCCCCGTACCTACCTATCCCCCCTCGTCTTTCACCCAAACTCCCCCCTGCTCCGCCTACTCGGCCCTCAGCTGGTCTCTCACCCAAACTCCCCGCTGCTCCATCTCTTCGGCCCTCACCTGGTCTCTCACCTAAACTTCCCCCTGCTCGCCCTTCCCTGCCCTCCCCCAGAGTTGTTATCAACAAGAGCTAGGACACACAGGGCCTCTGCTGTCTCAGGACATACAGTCATGATAAAAATAATATCATGCTGAGGCCCTGTGATGGAGCTCTATCTACAGTTACACCATGTAGACTGATTAACAGAAGGACAGTTAGACTGTCCAATCAGAGACATTTAGTTCACATTCCCTGTAAGAAGATAACATCCAGCCCTACTGAAACTAATCTGAAACTTGCTCAATATCAGATCTTTATGTAACAAGTTATTTTTAATTAATGATTTTTTATTTCTTCTTTTAATGTTAAACTTTATGTTTTTAACTGAAACATGGCTTGAGGCTTTTGAGTATGTTTCCTTTAAAATGGAGCTAAAACGACCCTCCATAGTCTACTTAGTTATATACAAACCTCCAAAGCACTGTCTGAGTTTTATTGATGAGTTTACTGAGATGCTTTCAGTCGTATGCAGACTTTGATGGTTTAGTCATTACAGGTGATTTTAATGTACATGTGGATAATGTGTTTGACAGAAACGTTGAAGAGGTCAGTTCTGTCCTTGAAACCTTTGGTCTGACTTAGCATGTCAGCGAGCCCACCCACAACAGAGGGCACACTCTGGACCTGCTCATTACAAATGGAGTAAATATTTCAAATGGCAATGTGGTGGATGTTGCTCTGTCTGATCATTTATGTGTCTTCTTTGACCTGTGTGTTATTCCCAAACCAGTGGCTGGTCCTGCAGTTGTTCGAAGGAGACACATAAATGATAAAACAGGTGCACTGTAGGGATGGGACAATATTACATTTTAGACTCACGATTATTGTGGCCAAAATAATCGCGATTAACGATATTATCACGATAATTATTAACCTGTTAACGCTCCGACGGCCCGGGCCTACTTTACAACTTTATAGCAATGCGCATACACTTCTGTGTCACCCACACAAACAATCTACACATCAAATGAAAGCTGCGCCGCTTGTCTTTCTGGATATGCAATCCATTTTCACCTGCAACCACCACGGTGCTGACAGGAAAGACGTTTTTACAGAAAAGTCACAAAGTGTGAATTTGGACTTCACTTACCATTGAGCGCTCTGGTTCTGTCAAATATCAACATATTCACACAAAGTTGGTCTCATTTGTTCTGTAAAGGTCCAGAGAATATAATCCAGTCAAGAAAATATGTCCACAAAATAAGATCCTCCATGTCCAATCTGCTGCAGGAAAGTACTCTAAATATGAAATCTGCCCCGTCACTTCTTTGCATTTCTTTTGTCGATTTCAGGCATAATAAACTGTCGATTTCAGGCATAATAAAGGCATAATAAACTGAGAGCGCCAACAAAGCTGACTGACACCAGTGTTGGCCAATAAGGTGGGGGTTGTGCGTTACTGAGGCCGCAGACAGCGAATCAGTGCTACAGATGACTGAAAGTTTACGCCCCACTCTTCCCCTTGTAGAATCAACCAATTACATTACACACATTTAGTGACGTTTTCCCCTTACAGCCAATGAGCAGCGAAACAGGATGATGTATAACACGCCATGGTTTTCCGTAAACAGACGTACCCGGAAGAAAATGTGTACTCCTCAATGCCATGTTGTCGAAATGGACCAGTCCTTGTTGCGCCGGAAGTGACGCAAGTGCCCGTCGACAAACACTTAGAACGATGCATTTAAGACACTTTGGCGAATTGGGAAATGGCCGAAGCCGAGTGGATGCAGAAATCTGTGCATAATGGCACATTTTATGCACTGTTATTTTGCGTTTTAAACATGATAAAACGGACAAAACAAAGGGAGTACGTGATCGAGGAAACTGTGGATGTTTGTACAAGTTATACTAGAGGCATCTCGGACCCGGAGCGGTTCATGGCAAAGAGTAAAGATCCCACAGTGGACTCAGGGGTAAAGGACCTTCTTTTTTGATGGATTGGATGCTGTTCTCAATTGGTAAGCGTGGTTTATTCTGCTATTGACTTATACCATGTATAATCGTTAGCATTGCTTCTGTGCACATAGTGCGCATTCAGAACATCGGCTCTGGCACATTTGTTTTCAGCTGTATGAATTAGACTTAATTTGTCTATTGTTTAAAAGGTGTTGTTTTATTCTACAGTTTGCATTATTGTAGGTAAAAATATAAGATGTACACACATTCAAAGTCCTCCTCCTGACATACAAAACCCTAAACGGTATGGCCCCATCCTATCTGCAAGATGCTATTGTCCCGTACCAGCCAAACAGAACACTCCGCTCTCAGAATGCAGGACTATTAGTGGTTCCTAGAGTGTCCAAAAGTACAGTGGGAGGGAGAGCATTCAGTTACCAAGCTCCTGTGCTATGGAATCAACTCCCTGCTGATGTTAAACAGGCCCCCACAGTCTCTGTATTTAAGACCAGGCATAAAACCTTCCTCTTCGGTATAGCTTATGACCAGGTTACTTAGTGAGGGAGTTAGGGAGTGACATTAAAACCCGGGATAAGATAGGCTGCAATAGAAGATAACTAGCTGGGGGAAGTATGGCAACCTGAGCACTATCCTCTGCTTTGTCCTATTTTCTCATCAGCAACGCTATTCACATGTTGTCCCCTGTCCCACTCCCCCTGTGGAGTGTAACTCTTTCAGATGCCCCGATGACAGCTGGACCCTCTCCTTCTCCCGGCCTGGCCCTCCTCCACCCGCCTCCCTCTCCTCCTCGCCTGGCTCTCATCCTCCTCGCCCGGCTCTCCTTCTCCTCGCCTGGTCTTCCTCCTCCTCGCCTGGCCCTCCTCCGCCCCCCTTCCTCCTCCTCGCTGGCCGATTTTTCTTGTTTTGTCTGATTTTTCCTGTTGTTTGATTTTCCTGTTTGTTTTTGTGTGTAGGCAGCACGGTGGCTGAGTGGCAACACTCATGCCTCACAGCAAGAAGGTTTGGTTCGATCCCCGGGTCGCCCAGGCCTTTCTGTGTGGAGTTTTGCATGTTTTTCCCCGTGTCTGGATGGGTTTCCTCCGGGTACTCCGGTTTCCCCCATCAACCAAAACATGAACGCCCTTCGAGACAACTGTTGTTGTGATTTTGGGCATTACAAAAATAAAATGAATTTAATTGAAATGACATTAGCATCTCATCTGTGCGCACGGGTGAGGCGCATTCCTGTGTAGAGTTATGGATCAGACTTGGTTTATTGTTGATATCTGGCAGAATATAGTTCAGACAGAGATAAGCACAGAAGCTAACAAGTGTCATTTCTATGAGTGGGCAAACACCAGAACTAACATCTAAACGTTGTATTGGAACTGGAAACATGAGGCAGTGTGGCCGTAAAGACAATTATAATCGTGTGTGATGATCACGATTATTAAAAAATGCCACGAACGATTAATTGCAGACCTTTTTTATCGCAGTTAACGATATTATCGTATATCGTCCCATCCCTAGTGCACTGTTCATGGAAATGATACACTTTGAAAATGCCTCATGTTCTAATGTTGATGATCTGTTGAACTCTGTAACTTCCAAGTGTTTTGAATGTTCAGGACACCATTACCTCGATCAAGGTTCCTCCAAATTAACAACTCCTTCGATGTTTTCCAATCAGATTTTAGACCCCACCACAGCACTGAGACTGCTCTTATCAAGGTGATAAATGACATCATCCGCCTGAACACTGATGCAGACAAAGTCTCAGTCTTGATCCTGTTGGATCTGAGTGTAGCCTTTGACACCGTGGATCATGAGATCCTCTTACAGAGACTAGAGGACTGGATGGGCATCTCTGGTACGGCACTAAAGTGGTTCAAGTCCTATTTAGAAAACAGGGAGTACTTTGTTGAAATTGGAAAATGTGTCTCTGATAAAATGTCCCTGGCCTGTAGGGTGCCCCAGGGGTCAACCTGGGACCCCTGTTGTTCAATCTCTATATGCTGCTGCTAGGCCAGTTAATACGCAGCAATAATGTGTCCTACCACAACTATGCAGATGACACTCAGATCTATGCCTCACTGGCAGCAGGTGAATATGGACCAGTGGATTCACTCTGCCACTGCATCCAACGGATCAGTGTGGGATGCAAAACAACTTTCTCCAGCTAAACTCAGACAAGATTGAAGTCATCATCTTTGGCCCACAGAAACATGGAGAAAGTGTTAGCAGTCACCTCCAGTCGCTCTCTCTAAAACCATTTCTAGCCTCAAATCAGGCTAGAAATCTAGGGGTAATAATGGACTCAGACTTGAACTTAAACAGCCACATCAAATCAATAACATCTGAGGCTTTTTACCATCTCAAAAACACTGCAAAAATCAAAGGTAGATTGTCAAAGCCAGACTTAGAGAGACTTATCCATGCATTTGTCTCCAGTAGGTTAGACTACTGGAACAGCCTACTCACGGGCCTCCCCAAACGAGCCTTAAGACAGCTGCAGTACATCCAGAATGCTGCTGCTCGGGCCCTGACTAGAACCAAGAAGTTAGAGCACATAAGTCCTGTGCTCAGGTCTCTGCCCTGGCTTCCTGTAGCTCAAAGAATAGACTTTAAAGCAGCTCTGCTTGTGTATAAGTCTCTCCAAGGCCTATTTCCAAAGTACATATCTGACATGTTAGTGCCATATGAACCATCTCGCACTCTGAGGACTTAAGGGACCGGCCTCCTGCTGGTGCCTAGAGTCAGGACTAAACATGGGGAATCAGCATTTAAGTTTTATGCAGCTAAAACCTGGAACAGTCTTCCTGAAGACAACAGAAAACAGTTCTGTTTAGCTGTGCATATGACTGAAAGGTTTTTATTCTGCACTCTTCTGTTTTAATGGTAATTTTATGATTATTTGTGATTATTTATGTTTTCATTTGCGTAATTTTAATGTCTTTCTTATTCTGTAAAGCACTTTGAATTACCTTGTGTACGAATTGTGCTGTACAAATAAACTTGCTTATATCGGTCCGTTATGGTAAAGAAGGGGCTGAGCCGGAAGGCAAAGCTCTCACCTACGGTCATGAGCTCTGGTTAATGACTCAAAGGACAACATCGCAGATACAAGCAGCCGGAATGGGTTTCCTCCTTAGGGTGGCCGGGCGCACCCTTAGGGAAAGGGAGGAGCTCGGTCACACAGGAGGAGCTCGGAGTAGAGCCACTGCTCCTACACGTCGAGTGGAACCAGTTGAGTTGAACCAGTACGCCATGCCCAGAACGCCAGAAATGGATGGATGTTTAAATGAATAGTAATCCTACTGTATGTACATTTCTGACTTTGACGAAAGTAATGAAAAATTCTATTAAAAAATAATAATAATCGTTCTCTTATTATTCTGGCATTTAGCAAAACAAGAAAAGTTTAGCCTGATTAAGAATCACCATGAATAACTGCTGGAGAACATGTAGGAGTTAGAAGGTCCACAAAACCTACTTTCCGCTACCTAGCTCTCAACAGATTTTACTAGAGCTTCCAATATTTGTGAAGGCCTTTGAGTGTTATCAAATATCTCCATATAATAGCAAATGCCCAGTACAATGATACACCCAGAGCTCCAGTGCTATGTCTCCATCAGGGCCACATTATTTCTATGGGCATTCTTGTCTCACCACGTTGCATGTTGGAAAACGGGGAGAGTATTGGACAATCATTTTTCCTGCACTCGCTGACAGCTCTGTTATGAAGGGCATGTCCTATTTACTGAGGAGGGGAGCAGCTGTCAGCCAGGGAGCTGTGGTTTCGCGCATACTCAGCCCCAACCTGACGGTAAAGAACAGCATGTGAATCAGACCATAATGGTGTCCTCAGGTGCTCCTCAGTAGTGTGAGGAGAAAGTTAGATTATAGGGAGATATTGTCCTTTTTTGTCAAACTGTTACAGATCCTATACATCTTAAAAGGCAGCTGAATTAAAACAAAAAAAACAAGCTAAAAACAAAAATTTTAACTTAAAGCAACAAAACGTTGTTGGTTACGGCACACCAGAGCCATTACTCTTTGGAGAATCTTTCAAAATATGGTTTGAACTTTCTATTTTCAAAGAGATTAGGACTGGGTATTGCCAAGAACCTCATGATACATTATGTATCCCAATAAAGGGTCCATGAAACAGTACATATCCCAATACAATTACTTCAATGCATTACATTCCCCAATACATGGATATCCCTAAAGCAGTTACTACATCAATGTTTTGATTCCGTAGGATAAGAAAATACATTGGATTTTCATGTCGACATTATACCTAAAGGGCATGTACCTGATTTCAAACCACGAGTCAGGAACATGATTTAGTTTGAACTTTTAGCCCCACCCTCACTTAATCCTTTCTGCCGCTCTGATTTAGCACCATGACACAGAAACAACTGTCTGGGATAGGTGCATGCAATTGTTTTCCCATAACACTTGTTAACATTGAACCTTACATGATGAAAAAAGTGAACTTGTCATAGTAGCTTCTGTATTAGTTATCATTCAGAAAAAGTGGTTTGTGTAATGATGATTATGATCATTATAATTTGTCACGTTGTCACGCTACACATTTCTGTAGCAGTGTTTAAGCTCACAGGTAAAAATTAAAAATGACTTCAACAAACATGTAAATAAGCAAATGTCCAAGTATTTGTAAGGATCCTGACTAATGTTGATTTTGCAGAACACTGACCCTTTAATTTGTACTTACCTTTTTGACAGGCTTTGGGATATTTGATATAAGACACAGCTTTCGTACACAGTGACCACACAGTTATTCTGAGCTGTGGGAAGAAAAAGAGTAGAAATGATTAGTTCAGAATTTACGTCTCGCTTTTCAAGATGCAAATGTTTTCTAAAAAATCCACAGATACATTTTCTCACTCAGCCTCAGTTTAAAATGTACACAAATTGCAAAACCTTTCAGAATGGAAGGAATCATATGAGGGGTAATTGAGTAGATTTTTGGGTTAATTGTACTTTTTTGTAGATTTTTAAACATATACTTGTACTTATAATTGAGTCAAATTCTAAGCATGTAATAATAATTAATTACATTTTAACTCATAAAAATACCTATACCTACAAAAACACATAATAACACAACATCACCCACTCTGATTGGCCAGAATATATTTTTAGCAATGTAACTTCTACTTGGCTACAAATTTTCAGAACCCGTTCCACAGTTGGTCAATTTTGAAACAGAAATAGATCATACAAAAATTCCCTTTCAGTTCAATGCTGTTAGCTACAAATAATATCAGCTCCTATGCTATGCACTTGGATACCCATAAACTGTGTTATCTGTAAAGCACTTTCTCTCCCTTGGTAATAGCTCCATAGACTTTGTGCTAGACATCAGTTTATATAAGAGCCATTTGTTTGCTAACGCTTGTTGCATATGGTGTCTGGGTGTCAACAACAGCCTTTTAATTAGACCATTACTGAGTCAGACCTGGAGTCCACACAAGACTGCAGTATTCCTGGGGGCTTCAACATTTGTCTCTCATCCGCAGCTTAACACTCAGAACATCCCATTTATCATCAGGGGTAAACTGGGAGAAACAAATGAGCATCTAGGCTACAATATAATGATACATGCTTAAGTTTCACTTTTTGATTATATCAAAGGCAACTATATTTACTCTGTGCTGTGTATCTATTGGCTCATTGATGTGGATATTTAATGCCAATGTACCAAAAGTTGGCACCAAACACATTTTTTTTAAACCAATATATACTGGACATTTTCAGTCTATACCAAAGAGCAGCCTAGTTTCGTTTCTCAGCTAAATCTGTCAAGTGGACAAAAAGTTGTAGTAGTAAAGACGTTTTGCTGCTCATCCAAGCTGCTTCTTCAGTTCTGGTCAGATTGCTGGTGAGCACTGCCTGAAGGGAAGAGCTAACTTCACTGAAACTGTAAACAGCAGTTGACAGATTTAACTTTTACAATGGATCAGACCTGGCCAACTGAGGGATTACACAGATTTCTCCAATCCAAACATGTTTTCAGTCTTTCTATAAATGACTGTTGTAAACCAATCACAGATAACACACACACTGTTGATAAGTTATGCAAAAAAAAATTACTGTGATCCAATGAAAGGTTAGCCATTTACTTACAGCACATCCCCCAAATGCATAGTCTGCATGCATAGTTCTACGCATATAATAGAAAAAAGGTTATGTGTTAATCCCTCGTGAGGGAAATTTGTCTTCTGCATTTGACCCATCCCAAGCGGTGTATTGCAGTGAGACACTGCAGTACAAGGCTTGGGACCCATCTCTAGATCTTGAGTTTGACTTCAGAACTATATTCACCAGAGTGCCTGGAGGAAACCCACCCAGACATGGTGTGAAACATGCAAACTCTGCCCAGAAAGGCCTATCCATCTCAGGAGTCTCAATTATAAAACATATGTAGATCCAAAAATGTTACATACTCCACTTTCATGCCAAGTTTGTGATCTATAAAGACAAATTTACACAAAAATGAGCAATAAGGTCCAAGAGGATTTCAGAGAGGAGGCAGGAAACTATGTTGTACCAAGAAAGATGAGATTTGAGCAGGTTTTAGGAGGTTTGAGAAAGTATTTTGTTGATATCTACACTTAAAGACTACGTAGAATTCATGTAAATTTGTATAAATGAGAATCAAGGAGTTGAATCCAGAACACAAGAGAAGAGACCCTCTAGAGACCCTCTATGCTGCTTACAGTTTTTTAAATCAATGTAGTCATTTCTTTGCCTCACAACAACCACATATTACCTGTATTCATGCCCATGTGTACATGCCCTCCTCATTCCTTATATATTGAATGCAGGAATGCGCCACTATAAATCTTCCCAGTGACAAAGCTTTCATCGTGCTGCCTGGCCGGACACCTGAGCTGGGCCTGTGTCTCTGCTCTCACAGCCCTGAAGTGTGGCCCCAGTATCGGCCTCACACCTCCAGCTGTGGCACCCCCTCACCGCACGCTTCCTCCAACTCATCTCCATGGCAACAGGCCACAAAACAAAAACACTTCTGAGATGCCTTGAAGCCTGCACATAGGGGAAGCACCAAGAGGCCGACTCAAAAGGCAGAGTAACTTTAAACCAAGCCAAGAAAGAGGAGGGGTAGTAAGGAAAATAGGTGGGAAATGCTTTTCCACATGCAGCACTGTGCAGTGAGATCTTGGGCGGTAAAGCGACACGTACGATGGGGTTTCTGCACTGATGGTGAGGTGCTGCTCTGGTGATGGGCCACAGGCGTCAAAGCAGGTGTGAAAATTCAAGACCCGCTCCTCAAAACAGCTGCTGTTTATCCATTTGAGATGGAAGAAATAATGCTTTTACAAAGGACAAATCACTGGTTCCACTTTTGTGAGCTGCTGCATATACACACGTGGACAAAATTGTTGGTACCCTATAAAAGAAAAATTCATAATTGTCACAGAAATAACTTGAATCTGACAAAAGTAATAATGAATAAAAATTCTATGAAATTTAACCAATGAAAGTCAGACATTGCTTTTCAACCATGCTTCCACAGAATTATTAAAAAATAAATTAACTCATGAAACAGGCCTGGACAAAAATGGTACCCTTAGAAAAGACTGAAAATAATGTGACCAAAGGGACATGTTAATCCAAGATGTGTCCACTAATTAGCATCACAGGTGTCTACAATCTTGTCAGTGGGCCTATATATAGGGCTACAGGTAGTCACTGTGCTGTTTGGTGACATGGTGTGTACCACACTCAACATGGACCAGAGGAAGCAAAGGAAAGAGTTGTCTCAGGAGATTAGAAGGAAAATATAGACAAGCATGTTTGCTGTGTTCTCCAAATGACTTCTAGTGAACTGTAAACGAGACTTCTTGTGGATGGTTTTCAACAATGGCTTTCTTCTTGCCACTCTTCCATAAAGACCAGATATGTGTAGTGCACGACTAATAGTTGTCCTGTAAACAAATTACCCCACCTGAGCTCTGAATCTCTGCAGCTCTTCCAGAGTCACCTTGGGCCTCCTGGCAGCATCTCTGATGAGTGCTCTTCTTGTTCATTCTGCAAGTTTTGGTGGACGGCCATGTCTGGGTAGGTTTGCAGTTGTGCCATACTCTCCATTTCCAGATGATGGATTGAACAGTGCTCTTTGAGCTGTTCAACACTTGGGAAATCTTTTTAGATCCAAGCCCTGCTTTAAACTTCACCACAACTTTTTCTCTGATGTTCTTGGTTTGCTCCTTTGACTTCGTTTTGTGGTTTGCTCCCCAACATTCTCTTAACAAACGTCTGTGGCCTTCACAGCACAGCTACATTTATACTGAGACAAGATTACACACAGTTGGACTCTTTTTAGTCGTTAGGTCAACATTCAATCTGTCCAAAATCATCAGGCAACTACTAAAAGCAATTGATTGCATTCAAGAAAAATGGGGCTGAATACTGCACGCTGCAATTTTAAGTTTTTTATTTAAGAAAATGTATTTATTTACATAAAATGCTAAGAAAATGTATTTAAATGTGTGGTTGTGACGTGTCAGCTCCTCTAAATCCGAGGCCATGGTTCTCGACCGGAAAAAGGTGGTTTGCCCTCTCGGGGTGGGTGGTGAGTCTCTGCCCCAAGTGGAGGAGTTCAAGTATCTCGGGGTCTTGTTCACGAGTGAGGGACGGATGGAGCGTGAGATTGACAGGCGGATCGGTGCAGCGTCTGCAGTGATGCGGTCGCTGTATCGGTCCGTTGTGGTGAAGAAGGAGCTGAGCCGGAAGGCGAAGCTCTCGATTTACCGGTCAATCTACGTTCCTACCCTCACCTATGGTCATGAGCTCTGGGTAATGACCGAAAGGACAAGATCGCGGATACAAGCGGCCGAAATGGGTTTCCGCCACAGAGTGGCTGGGCGCACCCTTAGGGATAGGGTGAGGAGCTCGGTCACACGGGAGGAGCTCGGAGTAGAGCCACTGCTCCTACACGTTGAGAGGAGCCAGTTGAGGTGGCTCGGGCATCTGCTCAGGATGCCTCCTGGACGCCTCCCTAGGGAGGTGTTCTGGGCATGTCCCACCGGGAGGAGGCCCCGGGGAAGACCCAGGACACGCTGGAGGGACTATGTCTCTCGGCTGGCCTGGGAACGCCTTGGGATCCCACCGGAGGAGCTGGAGGACGTGTCTGGGGTGAGGGAAGTTTGGGAGTCCCTGCTTAGACTGCTGCCCCCGCGACCCGGCCCCGGATAAGCGGAAGAAAATGGATGGATGGATGGGTTGTGATGTGACAATATGTGAAAAAGTTCCAGAGGGATGAATACTTTTGCAAACCACTGTACATATGTGTGTGTGTTCACTATTCAACACTACAAGAACATTTCTCATCATAACATGCAACCCACAATGAAGATCAAAGGTATGACTATCCTGTATCATGCCTAAAGACAGAGCAGATGCAGAGGATCCACTGACCACTGATGTTGTGTGGGACTTTGAGACTCCAAAGTAGCTGCATAGAGCAGCTCTTTAAAAAAGAAAAAAGCCCTGAGGTCTCATTTATAAAACTATGACTTTTGGTACAAATTTCACGTAAAGTATCGACAAAGTACAAACTTCCTCAAACTTGCTCACTTCTCATCTCTATGAGTTCAGATCTCCTTCTGGCTCATCTTTGAAAACTCTTATGCGCAAAATATGAGTTTATGGATGAGACTGCTCATTTTCACATCAAGTTGTCTTTTTATAGATCGCAAACTTAACGTGGAAAGTCACGTCATTTTTGTATATACACACTTTATAAATGAGACCCCTGGACAATAACACAAGGACCAAGGATGAAAGGAGAGAACTAAAAAGCCTCCATTGAAGCAGATGAAATTGAAGAAGACAGTGAAAAAGTTAAAAACTAGAGAGCTGCCTGATCTCCACCAAGTTGTGAATATCTTGAATCAGAGGACCTATCCATATTTAGTCCTGGGTTAAACCTGGCTTATTTTTGGGATGATTTATGCAGGTGATCCAGATGACTACATTTGAAACCTGTTTTCACTGTTTTCAAGAAAATGCTGTTTCTTCAATGTATTTGATGTAGGATTTATTTTTGATGCTCTGAGTCTCCCATCCTTCAGTCACTCCCCTTCTGAGATCTATCACAACACAGTCAGCATCTCACTAATGAAATTACTGCACATCACATCAGGTTTGTCTCAAGTAGTTCCACAAATAATTTAAGAATTATACATATGCTGAATCTGATTAATTACATCCCTATTACCATTGTATAATTTAGACATCTATTTATTTGTACACATAGACAATAGTTTAAGTTTCATATGCATATAACTGTAAGTCAATGCTGCATCGACTTGGTAGGAATAGCAAGAATTTCATTTTGCAAAAGTAGCTGTCCACAGGGAAAAGGTTGGAAACTCCTAGTCTAGGGAATTTGGAATTATCTGAAATTATCTGAAATTATCAGAACAAGTCCACTGAATGTTTGGGCTATAAAAAAGAGACGGCTTGAATACGCAGGAGTATACAAATGTTAATGCTAAAAAGTAACTCCTATATTGATCATGATGGAACAAGATTAAAAGCTCAAAACTGGAGTTTAGTGGAATATGGGCCTTTAAAAAATTACTAAACTAAATTAGGGATTTCACAATTTCTGTTAACTGCAATGAGTAATGAGATTCTTATAAGCCGTAGTTGCCCAAATACCAAAATGACTTGGGTACAAGCAACTACTGCACTATATCCAATTCATTTATTTAATAAAGTGACGAACAAGTATTTATAAAATAGCTATCTGAAATCTTGCACAGAGCTGGTCACATGCAACAAGAGTTTTGTTACTAAAAAGCCCCAGCTACCAGTCTTGCAGCTCTTAGTGAGTGCATCCAATGCCATATAGTCCAATCTGTCCACACAGGATTAAACCATGGGAATTCCTCATACAAAGCCACGTCCAACCGATATAGCTTTATTCTCCTGTTACAGCCCTGCCATACTGCCTTGGGAACCAGATCTGGATGCAGGCGTATACCATTGTCCTATCATCTTCGGTTATAGCACTGGAAGGATGCTGCCAACAATGCTACACGTTAGCAGGGCTCCAATAGCAATGAGCAGGAATGTTATTGCTAATCCGATGCCTGTGACATAAAAAACCATTAAAAAAGTGGCGGAGCTCAGCATCGTCCTTGGCGCAGGTTTTTCCAGCCGCAGCTTGTCACCCTTGAGCTGGTGAACGTGGATTAGTGTGGATGCGTGAGAGGCTTTTGGCGAGCTCCGAAGATAAACAAAAGGAATTTGGGGGGGGTGACAAGTACTCACAATACACGGAGAGGTTTCAGGTGACGACGCGCCATTAAATCTCTGACATGGAAGCATCCTGAATGATTGACAGCTGTTCCAAAACAACATTTGTTTTATGATGTCTGATGACACATATTAGAAAAGATCTATCAATTAAAGAGTGGTATGTCGCTTTTTTGTCAGTCTGCTTGTCTTTATGCCATTGCTTTACCTGAAAATTTTTATTTTATTGAAAACATAATGTGATGGGAGCGTATCTTCCAGCTACAAAGCTATTTTTACTGTAGAATGCAGATGTTTTACCTGAAACGATTTCAAATATTGCAATTACATGATTTATTTATTTTTTTCGTATAGTATATAAAACCTGTTATCTGAAAGTACAAACAAGTTTTGAAATGCATGCCCCTGTTCAGTACTGTGAACTTTATCTTGATGTGAAAATTTATTTCAAATTCAATTGCAACATTTGTCAGAAAAAAACAAATCAATCCGAATTCATACGCAAGCCACTGTACTGTCAAAATATTACTTCCAAATTACAGGTAGTCCGGGACTGCCACAAACTCTTGTTATCACTAATGAAACAATTATCTTTTCCTACTGTCCCAATAAAACTTGTGAACTTATAACTATGTGCGTCCCTGCATATCTAAACGTGGAGCCAGTGACGAGCGGCTAAGCTAAGCAGATTTACTGACACATATGCAGACAAACAGAGTGGCACAAGCACGATCCGAGCACAGCTGTCCAGAACGAGTTAATATAGCAGGGCTGTTTATGAGCGGGGATGAAATTTAAGCCTGACACCTACACCCGTCTGCCATGGTCTTAATGAAATTTTGAAGCGGGGTGAAGGTAAGTTCAGCAGACCACTCACCAAGGTGTTAGGCCGCTTATACTGCACCAATTACACTACATTATCAACCGCAATTACAAATCAGGGCTAGCTAGTGCCAAGCAGTAGCCACTAAAGAAGCGTGTGGAAGCAGACAGATGTTAACTCATTAAAAGGTCCTTAATAAGGCAAAATATAAGCTACTTGAGCAACGCACTTTGAACAACTTACTATTAATATTTCAAAGAAATTATTCAAATATTTCTGAAGCCACCCTGTGGAGGAAACTAATTTCATAATTTCATAATTTCAAATGCCTTCTCCAGATCCACAAAGCACTGGCTAGGCAAACTCTCGTGAGCCCTCGAGTATCCGATGGAGGGTATAGAGCTGGTCCAGTGTTCCGCGACCGGGATGAAAACCACACTGCTTCTCCTGAATCCAAGGTTTGCCTGTAGTTGTAACACACCCTCCGGTGCCTCTTCTTAAACACAGGGACCACCAGGGTCTGCCATTCTACAGGCACTGTCCCCGGCTGACGCAATGCAGAGGCGTGTCAGTCAAGACAGCCTCACAACCTTCAGAGAGTTAAGATACTCGGGTGGAGTAGCTTGCCAACCAGCTCAGTGACTTCAGCAAGGGTGATGGATGAGTCCGCCTCTGAGTCCTTAGTCTCTGCTTCCCCCTCAGAAGGTGTGACAGTGGGATTGAGGAGGTCCTTCCACCTTCCCACTGTAACAACATCCCCAGTTGAGATCAGCAGCTCTCCACCCAAACCATAAACAGTGTTGGTGAAGCTCTGCTTCCCCCTCCT
Organism: Periophthalmus magnuspinnatus; assembly: GCF_009829125.3. Taxonomy (NCBI): domain Eukaryota; kingdom Metazoa; phylum Chordata; class Actinopteri; order Gobiiformes; family Gobiidae; genus Periophthalmus; species Periophthalmus magnuspinnatus. Next base: position 3,430,559 of record NC_047132.1, read on the forward strand.
GAGGCGTTGGACAGTTTACCAGAATTTCTTTGAGGCTGAACGATAGTCCTCCTCCATGGGCTCCCCGAACTCCTCACAGCCCAGAGTTGTTGCCTCTGCATGCTTGGTCTGAAGGCACCTGTCAGCTGCCCCAAGAGTCCCATAAGCCTAGGACTCCTTCAGCCTGACGGCATCGCTTATCTTCGGCATCCACCACCAGGTTCAGAGATAGGTACCAGAGACCTTGCCACCACATCTATGAGCAGCCGCATCCACAATAGAAGTGGAGAACATAGCCCGTGTCCCCAACCTCCCCCAGGATGGGGGAAAAGCATGTCTCGCTTTGTCAGACTCTGCTGACAAAGGGCTCCGACAGACGTTCCCAACAGGCCCTTACAATACACTTTGGTCTGCCAGGTCTATCTGGCTTTCTCCTCTGCCAGTGGATCCAACTCGCAACCAGGTGGTGATTAGTTGACAGCACTGTCCCTCTCTTTACCCGAGTGCCCAAGACACGCAGCCGAAGGCCAGATGACACGATGACAAAGTTGATCATCAACCTCTGACCTAGGGTGTACTGGTGCTGCATGCACTGATGGACACTGACGCTGTTTGGCCTATATGCCGACACAACAGTGAGAAACCTGTCTCCGACTCTAAGACACAGGGGTGTGACCTCTTGTCCACCAAGGTGAACTCCAATGTGTGGCAGCTGAGCTGTGGGGCTATAGGCAAGCCCACACCAGCTTGCCACCTCTCCCCATGGGCAACGCCAGAGAAATGGAGGGTCCAACCCCTCTCAAGGGGTTGGACCCTCCACCTGACCTACTGTGTCACCTCCTGGTCTCAGGGCTGCAAGACAACAATGAAACCAATCCAGTCAGCCTATAAACAGGCTCTCAAAGTCCTGGATATGAAACCTTTTCGCCATCACCATTGTAAAGTCTTGAGCAAACATAAACTTTTAAATTGGGACAATCTAGTAAAATTTCAGGATGCTAACTTGGTCTTCAAAATTCTTCATGGCCTTGCTCCTCCTCCACTCTCTAAATTTTTTACACAGAGTGGTAGAAACACCAGAGCTGCTGCCTCAAACAATCTAGTCGTGTCTCTGAGAAAAAGCTCATTTAGCCAATCTGCTTTCTCAGTTCGAGCGGTCCAGTTTTGGAACACTGTCCCGCCTCACATCAGAAGCGTGGAGTCACTCAGGACTTTTAAAATCATGGTGAAAAAATGGTTACTTCTGAATCAAGCCTGTGATCATCAAATGTGAAATTGTGCTGCCATGTGCTGCTGCTGCTGCTGGCCTCATCTGTTCTGTGTTATGTCTGTAGATTTTGTCTGTCTTTGTCACAGTGTTTTACTAATTGCCTACTTACCTGTACTAACTTTTAAAACATTTTACTAATTACCAAACAAACTTTTTATAATCTTGTATTTTATGTGTGGTGGCATTTTACATCTTGCCATAGGGACTGCAGTTGGAAACTAGCTGTATAGCTAATACTGGCGCATTTACAGAAATGTCGATTAATGTGCATTGTCCCTATTCAAATAAGCTAATAAATAAATAAAGGAGTCACCAGAGCCAGATGCTGGGTCGCCGAGACACCCATCTTTGACTGCTGCCCAATCCTCTTCGCACTTGACACCTATCCCCTACGAAACCCTGTGCGTGTGGTGAGCCCACAGGAGGGTGGACCCACGTCGTCCTTTTGAGCTGAGCTTGGTCGGGCCCCATGGGCAAAGGCCCGGACACCAGGTGCTTGAGTTTAAGCCCCAACCCCAGGCTTGGGTCCAGGGTGGAGCTCCAGGGTGGAGCCCCAGCTGTGCCATACAGGGTAACGTCACTACTCTTACTATTCATAGGTGTGTTGGGAACTGCTCTTAGGTCCTATGTGACAGGTCAGACTGTGTGTCATGGGAGACCCTACCAGGGGCATAATGCCCCAGGCAACATAGCTCCTAGGATCATTCAAGACAATAAGTAATAATATGATATTGCACTGTCTGGAATGTTCCACACTATGATATTAAAGAACAAATACTATGTAATTGTATTGTAACATTTCATGATTTAGAATGGAAAATAATGCCCAATTTAAAAAACAAAACAAAAACAGACATAATATGACAGACCCAGTGCTCCCCATACTCTGATTTGATACATCTCGCTTTCCACTGGCAACAGAGGGCATTACCAAAGCGAAAACAATTATACTAGGTAATGAGGAACATGTCTGGACATGATGATGTAAGCATGTGGCATTAATGAGTGCTATTTTGATAGCAGAATGGCTTAGAACAAGTCCAGCGATGAGTTATGGATTTTAAAAAATGCAGGTCAAAATCTGTCAAATTGTGTTCATTAATATTCCATCTGTAACCTCACAATCCCACCCCACCTCAAACTGGGTGTTTGGTGAGGTGGGGTGGGACTTTTTACAGAAGATTACTGAAACTAGCGTGAAATAAACATAATAAATATAACTCCAGGTGTGTTTTTGATGGAGGAACAATATTCTAACATGTTTTAATTATGCCAAATTGACTTTTGAGCTTTTAAGTGAGGTGGTGAAATCTCAACCAGAAAAGTTACAAAGTGATCCTTTAAACTATACTACTTCTTTAGGTTAATGGATAAACACCAATTGCTGTCTCCATGTAGCTATCATTTGAAATTCAGCTCATTTTAATATGCTTGATGATTCTCGCATTGACTGTCAAGTGGAATGAGACACTATTGCTCAATGCTAAGGCCACATGCGTCTCTTTAGGAACCGGAGCCTCCATTCTGTTGCGTTTTTATTTTGGAAGTTGCAGACAGACACAAAGCAGACATGCCGCAGACACTTGCACTCCTTGCACCCCTCTCTGGAGCAGACGGGTGCAATTTGGACCACACAGCACCTGTCAAGTGAGTCCTGGAGTCAGGTTCAGCTCCACGGTGCTCCCCTTCTCACTGTCAAAGCTCCAAAAGAAGACACTTCTTCATTTGAGTTTAGAGGTATTATGGAATATATTATAGTGTTATATTATTATTATATTATATTGAAGTGTTGTAACATTTGTAAAACATCAATCAATCATCAATCAATCAATTCCTTACAATGGTAAATGAGCTGCTGCAGGGCATTTGAGAAGCTCGTTGTCTCCACCTGCTGTTTCTGGCATGAAATTTACACGAGGAACTGTAGTAACAGATGTGGTACCCAGAATTTCAAGCAGAAAGGGTGGTTTAACTGTAAATTTCTACAGGCTAACAAAACTTTGTTTTTGGGTCACTTCGCTTTCTCACCATAAAAAAAAAAAACTCTCAAGTGTAAATGACAAAATTGTACAATATACCCCTAAAGATGTTTCATCATTTCATCTGATCAATTCATTTGAGCATCCATAGATTTGTTTGGGACATAGTAACTTCTCCCCCAAGGGTATACAGATCCCCCCCCTTAAAATTGCTCCAGCATAGATGCACAATACTAAGCCTGTTCCGAAAAGTAAAGCAAAATTTGAATTTTCCAGCAAATTTTCTGTTTCACCTTGTTCACTTAATAATTATTTAAGCTATCCAAAATTCCCTCTAATTGTTTTGCATGTAATATGTCAAAAACATCATAATTAAGCAGGAAATTTAAACCTGGCTCTATCAATTTCAGATTTATACATGCCAATTTTGGAAATTCTTCCACATAAAGTGCTTTATTATTATATGAAAACATTGCATGATAAAAAACGTTCTTAATTTTATCCAAGTAAACTACAGAAGTTTCAATCTGATATCTAAAAAAAAAACAACTTTTTGGCTTCTCTTCCCCCAAAGTGCAATCGAAGTGCTTCACATTAAGGAGCAGTATGTGCTTGTGGGAGCAGGGATAGAATCAACCTGTGGGTCAGTGGATCCAATCTTTACGACTACTTTTTATAAATGACGGGACCAGAATTGAAACACCAACCTTCGTGTCATAACATTCTACCAACTGAACTACTGCCACCCCAATGTCAGTGCAGGGCAGTGGGCAGTTGTAGCTACAAACATAGATTGCGAGTAAATGATGTTCAATCTCTAATGCTTAAATTCAATCCAATGTGTACCACAGTAATATTTTCATTGGCACTCTGAGCACTGCAGCAGCAATGAGCAGGGCTGCCAGAGCAAATACCAGCCTTACACTGGAGGGCACATTTACATCACATACATGTATGACAGGACGCTAACAGGACCTGAGCAGTAAAATGAGGTTGACTACATGCAGCAAGTGGGGGGCTGGTAGGGTGAAGAGGAGAGGAGGAGTAGGGGGAGTATTCAAGAAAAGGGCTCTGGTGTCTGGCTATTTTCAGTGGCCCCCCTTGCTCATGAGCCCAGCAACAGTTCCAGAGCACAGAGCATTCATATGGAGCAGCGTATACCCCGCTCCGACTCCTTACACTTACGTTGAACTCGGTGGTGTTGAGAATGTGACGAGCGTCAGGGCTCCAGCACGAGGAGACCAGTCCGATAGAGCCCTCGTCGATCTTACAGTGCCAGTTGGGCTGCTCAAGAGACCACACCTGAGGACAAGAGAGGAGAGAGTGACATCAATGATTCCCCTCACGTGGTCAAAACAATTCACCACAAAAACCTGTAAACATGAAAGACTGGCGTTGGATTCCTCTGCAAAGGTGAGCAATGAAAAAGTTGTCTAATTGTTTCAAAAGTTTTTTCTAACTTTTAAAACCAATCCACAAATGTATAGGTTAGGTCTAATAACTCCTCAGGCTGATAGTGATATGACAACAAAATAAAATCTTTTTTCTATTTTATATATATTATAACATTTTGACAGCTGATCAAATACATTGTTTCAATACTGTCGTTATTGTATTAGTAGTTTGATCTTGATAAAAATTTTACTGTAACTCAAATTACACTTGGGTGATCAAAAATATTACAGTATTTCTTTCTAACATCCAGGAAGTTTGAAAAGAAGCTAGGAAAAGGATGTGTATCTTGCCTCAATACACTATCTTAATACTTTTCAGCTGATCAAAAACTTCTTTGAATCCTTGAATTACCAAGTTAAGAAGCAGGAGTCATCCCCATCAAAATTTAAATAATGTAAAAGGCACTATATACGTTTCCCTCTCTTCAGCTTTTAACTCTACAGTTTGTTCAGAGTTGTGTTTTAACCCACGACTTCAGATTAGAGTTCTGACTACAATGAACTTAGCAGACAGAGCGGTTGCCCTGTAAATGGAATATATGTGGTTGAAATCCTGCTCTAGGCAGTTGATACTATCCTTGCGTCCTTGGGCAAGACATTTCACCAACCTTTCCAGTATGAATGTACACTGTCAAAGGAGCTATTTGTGCTATTTGTGTTAGTGGTCATGTAAGTCATAATTTCAAACTCGATTTGATCCAAAGGAAAACTGACAATATTAATTACCAATTTTGAAACCACAGTAATAAAAAAATATATATATATATAAAAAAGTTACCACACAAAATAACAGTAGTTTCTTTAATTTTAACTATGTGATTTTTAGTGTCATAGTACGCAAGTACTTTTAATTGTCTAGGTCTCGTTTCGGACTTGAGTAAATATCACTGCATATCCAGTAAGGTAATGCAACTCCAGTTATGAACATGAAAAAAGTGTTGTAACACATACTTAAGATCCTACTCATTTTGAAGTAGTTTTCTGTAAAGTGCAAGTGGAAGTTGGCGTGAAACAGGGGTTCTCTAGCAGTGGATGAGGGTCCAAAAAAGGGGTACAGGGTGTTTCAATACAGTGGCCTTTGTTTGGCTTTGAAGTCTAAATCAGCATTAAATCAGATGAAATGGAGATAGGTTTCTTAAAAAATAAATAAATAAAGACCTATGTGTTGAAAATGACAGTAAAATTTAAATAAACATTGCAAAGTTGGTCTGAATTTCATCTCAACATTTAAAAGACTTGGCCTTGTCTCAGTCTCAATCCTCAGGTCTCAATCTTGTCTCGGTCTCTGGACCCGGTGGTCGCGGACAGGTCTTGGTCTCGATTAGTGCGGTCTTGACTACAGTTCTGATATGGATAAAGACAAATATAAAACTATATGAAAAAGGTCTAAATTTATCCTATTTATGTGATTTGAGTGTATCTATAGCTGGTAAACTGAGTATCTAGCTTCCTTATTAGTTTTGGAATCTATTAGTATTTGGGTATCAGTTTTTTTACTACTTTATCCAGGGGTAAAAGTGACTTACCACCAATAAGAAATGAATTAATAATAGACTATTTTGGGGTATTTGACATGATGGTAATAAAACCTACACAAGCCATTATCATCATCATGGCAAGATAAGGTACACTTTATTGTTCCATGTAGAAAAAAATATGTCCTCAGCATTTGACCCTTGTTTTCATTGATGGAGGATAAGTAAGCTATTAAGGAACAACTGCCCTTACAGCTATATCTGCATGATATCAAATTGCAATTTTTCAGATAAGCATTTCGATTCGTGTGATTCTGTTTACAGTTCACATGTAAATGTGTCCAGAAGACTTGACAAAATTACTGAAATATGAACTGATAGAGAACATGTTTGTACAGGTCTAAACTACATGGTTAGCAGTTTTTATGCAGAATAAGATGGGACATTTAGTTGTTTGTGGAGAAAATTATATTTCTTAAAAAAAAATCAGCTTTGCCATTTGCTAATTGCCTTCATTTAAACTGCAATGTATAAACTGCAATGTTGTTTCAATTGCGATAAACTTGCAGCCTTACTTTCAAACCCTGGTTAAAGTTCTCTGCTACTACCAGATCCTCACCTGCACCAGGCCTCTCTTGTACATGGCACAGAGGACAAACTGTGAGTCTGAGGACCACTCCATGTGAGAGATCTGGTCCAGACAGGTGTACAGATGAAGGATCTGCAACGTGGCCGCATCACGCACCACCACCCTGTACTGCACACACGTCGCCTGGGATAACACAACAAAAATATCAATACAAATGACAGATACACACTACCAGTCAAACATTTGGACACACCTTCTTTCGATGTATTTTTTCCTTAAGTTTAGGACTTTCTATAATTTAGATACATACAGAAGACATCTAATACATGAACCAAGATATACAGAATGATGTAGCAAAGAAAAAAAGCTTAATAACTCAATTAATTTATATATATATATATATATATATATATATATATATATATATATATATATATATATATATATTTATTTTTTTTTTATTTTTTTTTTTTATTTCAAATTCTCAGAGCTGCCACCCTTTGCTTTGTTGATACCACTGCAAAACCCTTGAAATGGTTTTCGCTTCACAAGTGTGCCTGGTCAAAGCCAAGAAATGCAAAGGGTGGCTATTTTTAAAAATCTAAAACTAGTTTTGCATTATTTTGAGTATATTTTTTGCTACTTTCCATATGTGTCCATTCATAGTTTTGATGACATCAGTGAGAATTTACAATACAAATGATCATGGAAATAAAGAAGAAGCATAAAGTTAAATCTGTCAACTAGACAAAAAGTTGTAGGAGTGAAGAGTGCCTTTTATCTATCTGAGCTAAGATGGATATAAGGCAGTGTCCACCATTAATCTGACCAGAACAGAAGAAAGGGCTTGGATGAGCAGGAAAATGTCTTCATTCCTACAACTTTTTGTCAGATTTAACTTCAGTTTTTACTATGGATCAGACCTGGACGACTGAGGGATTACACAGACAAAAAACATAAATGAAAAAAAGAGTGTCCAAACGTTAAGACAGTGTAGTGTAAATTAATTAATATTTTTGAATAGAGGTCAGTTGTGTATCATAAAGTTAACATAACATATTTTGCATAACAAAACCTCTATTTTAATATTAAGTTATGCACTATAACATCAAATTATTATATATTATAATCAGTTTCATTTTCTTGTTATAGATGCCATATTAAGGACTTTTGAATACTTGAAAGATAAAATATTTAGTTTGGAATTGTAAATTGCTATATAGCAACTACCAATTTTGCATGATTTGACTTGCAGAGTACAGTTTCAACTGGGTTTAAAGTAGCACATTTGTGGCCAATTTTACAGTACATTCATAATAGTACAGTATGTTCTTTGAAGCATCTTAACAGATATTTGCAGGCACTGCAACAGTCTGATTTCATTATTGGTATAGAGATTTTAATAATAATCGCGATAGCTAAAAATTTACCAAATATTTCTCATCTGGAGACACTTTGCATAGTTGGTTGGATTGTTTGAAAACCTCTGAGAAGTTCATATTCTCATTTCATCTGCAAAGAGCGAAAAATAGAATATGTAGCAAGAGACAATACTTTTTCCAATGTAACATATTTCATGACAAATATCCTAAATGAACGTATCAAAATTAATAATTGACTAAAACTATTGTCAAATGTATTTAGCAACACAATATGCAGATTAACAATGCAAATAAACAATACTGTATTTTGCATAAACTAATGCCCCAAAATTAAACCTATAGATGGAGTTATGTAACCAAATAAAATTCTACAAAAAATTAACATTAAAGCTAGCCCTACATTTAAACATTTTGACTTATTTATTAGCACTAAGCTAACTTGGCGCCATGATCAGAACTGATATATTCCTAAATTAATGTCAAATGAACACTAGGCAGGACAGCACAGATAGCAGGTTAGCAGATAGCACGTTAGCTAACAGTGTAAAAACAAACAAAATAACGCAAACCTGAAAGCTTTTTTAGTTTAAGTGCATGAAAAGTGATTGATAGCCCCAGATGGTGTGTAAAAAAACTAACCAATGCTAGAAGCTATCTCTGGCTAACGTTAGCTACTGTCACTCATTCTGCAAAACTTAGAAACAAATCTAACAAGACATACGCGATCACGTGGTGAAATAACCCACAGCAATGCTTAAAACATACCTGGGTGGTTAAAAAGTGAATCAAAGGCTAGAAAATTGGCAAAGAAGTTTGTCGCTAAATAAAAGGGCACAGCTCTACGGGACAGCTCCGCAACAGTTTGTTTGGGTGAGCAGGTGACGTCAGTATTACCAGCCAATAAGCTTGGTCGAGTGGACTTCTAGGAAATGTAGTTTTATTACAGAAGTTGTATCTATCAAGGTTTTGTAGTGGGTTACAGTTGTTGTTTACTGATGCCATGTTGACTCATCCGAATATTGATTAATGGTTTCATATTGGGTAATTCAATGTTTATTATTATTATTATTATTATTATTATTATTATTATTATTATTATTATTATTATTATTATTATTATTATTATTTTATTTTATTTTATTTTTTTGTTTATTTATTTATTTATTTTATTTATTGTAGGCCTTATTTATTTAGGCTATTTATGTTTGATACAAGTTTTTGGGCTGGACTAAGTATTCTTTGACTGCATTTTTATATGAATGTTGTCAAAGTAAGAATAGGCCAAAATACGATTTATTTATTTATTTATTTATTTATTTTTGCACGAAATCGGCATATTGAATAGGATGTATTTGTTTGTCTCCATCTGTCTTATCAAGGCAATAAGGCAATTATTGTTATAGCCTAATCAACATTCCTGCCAATTTTGTCTCCGATTAAAGAATAGCGTTAAAAAGTTAAAAAAGTAAAAAAAAAAAAAATACCCACGATAAGGTTAGCCAAAAAAGCTTATGTTGATTATAGCCACGGTAGTCAGAGCGGTAAGAGCCTTGTGGCAGCTGTGAAGGGGACACTTTTGCCGCTTAAACGCACCCAAAGCGCGCTACCGCCTCCTGCCTTGAGCGCCTCCTTGGGCTCCCTCTGGCTCACACTTCGTTCAACCGGCCAGCACATGCAAATCACTTTTCTTCCTGATCGGGGCTGAGCGTTTTCGGAAAAATCCATAATTTCAGTTATCTTATCCAAACAGTGCGTTCCTCTAATGATGTTTGTTGTCTTTTTACGGAGGCTTGTTCGATGTTCTCCGCAATAAACTGAAAGCTGTTTTGGACGAACGTTATTCCAGTGTTTTGGAATTGGATTGGAATAATACTTATATCCAGGTAGGCTACGTGTTTTTTGTTTGTTTGTTTTGTTTGATCTCGTGTTTAAAGGTAGGGTTTTTTAGGCTATTGTTTCGCAGTTTATGCATGTGAGGAAGGATGGCCGCTGACACTATTAGGACACATTTATTAATTACATTCTGAAGTCTAATACATTGACTTTAACTATCATACCAAAAAAATGAGCCTCAAAATTGCTACAATTAAAAGCTGAAAGTAAAATCGAAGACAGAACGACTATTGGCTTGCTGATTATTTTTCCTAAATGCGCAAAAGCCTAAAATTGTAAATTGGTAACGTAGTGCAGAGCCTATTTCTTCTCTTCTCTATTTCTTTTGATAACGCTGATATTCATCCATACCCCGTGTTCATTTATTAAATCAAGCAGCCTTTGTCAACCCTATCTATATATGTTTTAAAATTTTCCGAATGTAAAACACCCAAATATCAAAGGCCTTAACTCTTCTGTCTTCATTTCATCTGAAACTATTGAAGTGAAACACGTTGATGTTTATGAGACCACCGTGTCCTTGAGCTCTGCGCCTGTTGTCATGGATGCGCGTAACCTGGCGCAGCAGACACAGGTGAAGCACAGATGAAACGCAAACAGATCGAGGCCTGTGAGAAGTGCATAGTCGACAGTTTACGAGGAATTTAGAGAGAATAACTAAGCTGCTGAATGATGATTTAACTGGTTTCTGTTGGTTGTACGTTGATATTGTACAGCAATGCAAGAGTTGGTGGACGCTTTATGAAGGACTAACATGGCGTATTACATTTCTCCTGTAGTTATGATGCAACGCTTTAAAAACATTGTATAAATATTGTTTTATTTTCATGTTGCTGTTGTTAGTTTTATTTAGTTTTTTGTTTGTTTGTTTGTTTGTTTGTTTTCTTTTCTTTCTATTTATTACATTGACATTTTTGATTGAACAATGCCACTGTCTCTGTTATAAATGTTTTTTTGGTATGTGTTTTGGAGTCTGTATATAGTCCATATGATCATGACAGTTCTGAAAATACTATTACGGTTGTTTTAACAGTCGACTACTAACGATTATTACCGTTATTCTTCCTCGTTTGCTTTTTGTAATTGTAAACAATAATAACTTTTTTTTATGGCTTTAGCAGTTACGCACGTTACGTTATTTATTTATTTATTTATTTATTTATTTATTATTATTATTATTATTTTTTTTTTTTTATAACAGTACGCTTTGTGCGCAATGCGTGCATATATACCTATACCTGTACTTGTTTATTGAAATAGACATTCCCAGCGCAGCCCCGTGGTTCTGGTAAGTGAAAAAAAAAATCGGTCCAGGAGGAATACCAATTAGGCGCAAACCCATTGCGTCACTGGTTTGGGGCCGATGGAGACGGAGAAATGAGCGCGCATCTAGGCGGCAGAGTGAGAGAGGGCCACGTCACACGAGCCTTCTTTTTCGTAGGACTAAACCAGGCAGGTCTAGTACTGGACTTAAGTAGGCCTATATCAGGAGAAGATCTGGGAAAACAAAACTGATTACAAAACTGTCGAATATGTGTCTATAAATGTAGCATGCTGTTCACGTTCAATAGATTCCCAGGTTGTATTGTTTACGTAAACACGCTTAGTTTAAGTCCTAGCTATTTGTGTAGGCCTATGGGTTCATCAATAGGACAAAGTCAATTCTATCTTTAGTCAATTGCTTTTACGAGATGTAAAAAAACTATAGCCAATACTGTATTTCATACATATCATGTGCAATACGTTTCGGGTCAGTTATTTTTCTACAGATTTTATTAACTTTTTAAATCGGCTGAATGCAAGATCACAAATATTTCAACAATTGCTCGTTTCGTGTCACATCAAACATTGTTGGGGGGAGGAGGTCGACAAAAAACATGTATTACGTGACATCTTCACATAACTATATCTTAAATTGACTGGGAGCGAAGTTTGCTGATAAGTTACTGGAATCTTTGCGCTGGCTTAAAGGTGGGTCACGGTCACGATGATCATCTGAATGGGGCCCAATTCAGTTGAGTTTATGGTTTATGGCCAAGTAGTCGCGCACCTTTGCCACAGTTTGCGTTGGTTCCCGGGTGAGGTGTTTCCGGGGTGATGTGGCTCTGGAGCAGTGCACAAACAGCTTTCAGTCAGATACCACCCGAACTATATCGGTCAAACTGTGATAAAACTCAGGCAGCGGTGCATTATTTTGTCCTATAACAAAACATTATGCTCGTGGTATTCAGATGAGGACAGGCAAAATACAATATCGTTCATTTTGTGGTTTGGGTGGGCATAGAGGGATAATGGTCCGTATTCTTCTATATCATGTTATGTTAGGCAAGTTTTCGAGAATAGAACAAGGCGTATTCAGGTTACGGGCATTTATGTTAAGCCTTCATCTGGGCCGAAAGAACAGATTAGGCTACAGCAGTTTTCCTTTTATTATTATTATTATTATTATTATTATTATTATTATTATTATTATTATTATTATTATTATTATTTATTTATTTATTTATTTATTTATTTATTTATTTATTTATTTATTTATTTATTTATTTATTTATTTATTTGTTTATTTGTTTGTTTATTTTTTTGCTTTTGGATATTTCCCTGGGGATTGCCACAGCGCAGTTGCACTTTAATTTGTCAGGTGTTCAACGCTGGATGACCTTATTGTGTGACCTTAAGTGCGTCATCCAATGCCTGGAGCGTATTGCTCATACAGACAAGAATATGCGACTGTGCGGAGTTGAACCTTCTGAACGCCAAGATTATTTTGTTAATTCAGATATGACTATCAAATTGTCATAAGAGTTATGCATCTGATCATTATTTTACAATGCGTAAAATTGTCATATACTCGAGGATCGTGTGGTTACTGTTGGTGCTCGTGCGTAATGGAGAAGTGTGGTGTATTCTGGCCACGGGAGGTGACGATGTGGCGCGCGAGGCGAGGCGGGCAGGCCTGCGCACGCCCCGTGGCCCCTTGACGCAGTGCCATCTCTCGGGGACCACATTGGTGCGATCACACATGGAGGAGAGAAGAAAGTGCGCTTCCTTTTCCTCAGATAGATTGTACAAAGATGCACTCAGTAGCCTATGCACAATTTGAATTCGAATTCTACTTTCTTTTGAGAGCTATTAATAAAAATAATCAAGAATTTTAATTCAAACTAAATAATATACAGGAAACATGTTAGGCCTAAAAGCTGTGGACCAATAAGTAAATACATTTAAACCAGTATAATATTATTATGCCCATCTGCTGTAAATAAAAAATAAGATAGATAGATATTAATCATGAAACACTTGAGCATTGTATATTTTTAGTTCAAGTTTTGTGTTGTTAAATGCTTGGACAAATTGTACTTGTTTTATCAGATTACATGCAAGACATTGTTGCCTGGCAAATCCAGAATGATATCTCTCTGTATTTTTATACGGAGGGATATCAGTCTGGTCACCACTCCCTCTATTACTTAAGGCAGAACCAAACATGATCTTGCAATGAGATGAGTTTATTTCAATAAAAGGAAGGACCTCATTAGTCATATTTTTTGAATAAAATCTGTTGTGCATGGAAATTTAAGTGAACTTGATGAGGTTATCCATCCATCCATCCATCCATTTTCTTCCGCTTATCCGGGGCCGGGTCGCGGGGGCAGCAGTCTAAGCAGGGACTCCCAGACTTCCCTCACCCCGGACACGTCCTCCAGCTCCTCCGGTGGGACCCCAAGGCGTTCCCAGGCCAGCCGAGAGACATAGTCCCTCCAGCGTGTCCTGGGTCTTCCCCGGGGCCTCCTCCCGGTGGGACATGCCCAGAACACCTCCCTAGGGAGGCGTCCAGGAGGCATCCTGAGCAGATGCCCGAGCCACCTCAGCTGGTTCCTCTCAACGTGTAGGAGCAGCGGCTCTACTCCGAGCTCCTCCCGTGTGACCGAGCTCCTCACCCTATCCCTAAGGGTGCGCCCGGCCACTCTGCGGAGGAAGCCCATTTCAGCCGCTTGTATCCGCGATCTTGTCCTTTCGGTCATTACCCAGAGCTCATGACCATAGGTGAGGGTAGGAACGTAGATTGACCGGTAAATCGAGAGCTTCGCCTTCCGGCTCAGCTCCTTCTTTACCACAACGGACCGATACAGCGACCGCATCACTGCAGACGCTGCACCTGTCAATCTCCCGCTCCATCCTTCCCTCACTCGTGAACAAGACCCCGAGATACTTGAACTCCTCCACTTGGGGCAGAGACTCACCACCCACCTGGAGAGAGCAAACCACCTTTTTCCGGTCGAGAACCATGGCCTCGGATTTGGAGGAGCTGATTCTCATCCCAGCCGCTTCACACTCGGCTGCAAACCGCTCCAGTGCCTGCTGCAGGTCCTGGCTCGAAGAAGCCATCAGGACAACATCGTCTGCAAACAGCAGAGATGAAATTCTGTGGTTCCCAAACCAGGCCCCCTCCGGCCCCTGGCTGCGCCTAGAAATTCTGTCCATAAATATAATGAACAGAACCGGTGACAAAGGGCAGCCCTGGCGGAGTCCAACATGCACTGGGAACAGGTCTGACTTACTGCCGGCAATGCGAACACAGCTCCTGCTCCGGTCATACAGGGACCGGACAGCCCTTAGCAAAGAGCCCCGGACCCCATACTCCCAGAGCACCCCCCAAAGGACACCACGAGGGACACGGTCGAATGCCTTCTCCAGATCCACAAAACACATGTGGACTGGTTGGGCATACTCCCATGAACCCTCGAGGACCCGATGAAGAGTATAGAGCTGGTCCAGTTTGAGGTTATTTTCTTATTATTCAATTTATGTTTTTTATTTGTCTTTGCATGGTGCAGAGTGAGAAGCTTGTCTCCGGACTACCCCTCCTCTAAGATGTCCCAGACCACAGCCACTGAAGAGGGAGGGACGTTTGAGCACCTGTGGAGCTCGCTGTAAGTCAACCACACCACACCTATGACCTGCATGTCACTAGCCATGGGTTTTAGAATGATGAAAAATTAGGGCAGTTGCCATAGCAATTAACAAAAAAACAAAATATAACTGAAAAGTTTTTTCAAATGTTAAATAATAGGAAACTCATGAATAGGTGTTATATTAGGGCTTGAAGCTCAAAAACATTGATTTATTGGGATGACAAAATGGGTAGTTTATGGTGTACAACATAAAAGGCACATTATGTAACTTTCTGGAGATGTCACCGGCATGATTACAAGAAAATAGAAAGTTAAAACCATGCTTCTCCATGGAGATAGGTTTTATGCCATATTGTGAAATGGTATAGCTCAAAGAACAATATTTCTATGGAAAGAAGCAAGACCCTCCTCCAGACCCAATAAGAGGAAGGTTTGTGGATGTGCAAGTCCACTCACAGTAAGGATGCATGTTTTTTTAATGCGCATTTGAAAAACATGTGTTTTTAATTTCACCCAAAATGAAAAAAGAAAACAAAAACATACTAAAACATTTGCCAAAAAAAACAGACCACATGTTTTTTGTTTACAATTTGTTCACACTTACACAATTACCCCATAAAAACTAAGTTTAACCTGGGACTAAACCTGAAAGTAAACCTGGACTAGACTTCACAAGGACTAGAACTTATTTTAAAATATTTTTTATCGGTCTCATATTCCAGTGAGCCTGACAGCACGTACTTCGAGCTGCCTCCTGGAGGACAGGGACAGACTGGAGACAGGGCACTAGGCCCAGGCAGCAGCAGCAGCTCCTCTGGGCAACAACATCTGGGTTCCTCTGCAGACGTCTCCATGGAGGTCTACCACATGAGGGACATCAACGACAATGTCATGGTAACAACAACGTTAATAATGCATTTTGGGGTGCTATTTTAAAGAGTATGATTTAGGGCAGTTGTGAACAACTTGGCTATGAGTTTTTACATTGCTTCCTATCTTAAAACCACATTATTCAACACTCCAATTCACTCCTATCAACCCAAAACATGCACATTAGCTCAAATCCTCTAGCTAAGGTAGTCCTGATCAATCCTAGTTCAAGATCACTGTTCGGACAAGGTGCTCCCATTGAAGGATGGGTCAAATGCAGAGGACAAGTTATCTATGGGGACAATAAAGTGTACCTTAATCTTACCTTGCCCAAGCTTTAGGGTGAAACTCATCCACCTGCTGGCCCAACCACATTGTGAAGGCAAAATGAGCACTGTAATCATGAGAATTAGTCTGTGGAATTGGTGGTGTACTGGTCTTGGTGATTTGTAGTTGTTACGTGTTATGGGTTCAACTCCAGAACCTGAAAATTTGCTCAAAGTCTCTATCTTCAATGCCCCTGTTTTGTGCAAAAAATAAATATTCTAAGAATCACCTGTAGCTAGCATCAATTTTACTTAGGCTGGGGCCAAACTGTTGCTGATAAAAGAGTCTATACATGTTCTCTCTCATGTGGTTGGTTTTCCCTCTCCTGAATCTCAGCAGAGGACAGGTGGAGAGACGTGTATACAGGGGGAGGGGCTAATTAGCTCAGAACACAGGCTCCATGACGCTTGTATACACTCTGTGTTTGGGCAGTTATTTCCCAAATTGTGGGGACAGCATGGTTGCAAAAACAACTTGGGTCTCACTGACTTTTTTGATTGGGATGACCAATTGGAATTTTTTGTGAAATTTCAGAAAACAAAATTTTCGGCCCTCCATGCAAATTAATTTGTTATTCTGTAGGGAGCGCTATTGCAACAATGTAATTTCTTTCTCAATGAGAAGGTTTAGGCAAAAAAGTTTCACAACTGATTTGAACCAGTTTGAGCCCAATCGGACTTTGTATGCACAATCAAGAGCAAATTTTGAAATTGGAAAATTTTGCATCTTTGCCGCATGCAAACTGTGAAAGGTATCAAGATAAATTGGATAAATTTTGATCCCCAACTTCTGTAGATGTTGTACAGTGATTGCTAGTCCTGTCAGTGAAACCCCCTCAGAGGAAATTAAAATGAAACTCAGCATTTCAGAACTTTCAATCCAAGATGGTTGACTTCTGGTTTGTCAGGGGGCGTGGTCATAATAATACTTTTTCGTTTGGCATCACTTAATGAACGTGTGTACCAAATTTCTATGGCAATGTTGATGTCGGCATTTATTGACACAGGTGCGCTGTAGCGCCATTTTTTTTATGCCCAGTTATGTAACATATAAAAAAATCCTTTTTTCTGCAAACTTGAATTTTGGGCAAAATATTGTAAGTTGTTGAATATGTTCAGGGACTCAAATTCATGCTCATGCCACAAGCATTGGGTGCTTGGATGGTGCTGAATGCCAGGAGTGCCAGTAGATGGTGACGTGTAGGCTATGATGCGTTATGTCGGTTAGGCATTTGTGTCAGAGCCACATAATGCCCTGCTACAGGTCCCACAGTGATTTTGCCATTTTCGTTGTGACCATGAACTGTCCTCGATGTGGAACAAATTTCAAGGAAGACTGACCTGCTGTGCTGATGAACAGGTGAAATGAAGAACAACAATGGAACTGCTAACTTATTTAACGAATAAATCCTGTCATCCAACTTAAACCTTGGTTCTGTATACTCAACAACATACTTGCATGCCTCAATTTAAGGTCCTATCTCTGGTGGCGTTGTTTGGCAATTACATTTTGTAAAAAAAATTATAATAATAATAATACCCAACCTAACACTCTACCACTCTACCAGGCGAGAATGACACTGAATGAATGAGAATGACACAATGACAATGATCACTCTGACAAAGGGTTAGTGAGTGAAATAAACGTGTGTGTGTGTGTCTGTGTGCACTGTTCTGTAATCACTTCTCTGCCAATCTGCAGTGGCCTCACAAACCACCACCAACGCACAGAAAAGTCAAGTGCCTTGCCCATGGATACAGTAACAGTACGAACTGACAAGAGCAGTGATTTATTTATTTTTGAATGAAAGTTCTTATCATTTCCATCTCCAAAATAGTCTCTTGATGTGGAATATTGCAAGATGTAGTGTTTACAGGACAAGTCTGGGCCTGCCTGTCCTGTTAATGAAGAGTCATCACACAAAATGGAGGAGGAGGAGGAGTGTGGTACAGTAGTTAGATGCGGTTAGACGCATGCAGGGCCCATAGTGTCTGTATAAAGTGCAGAGGCCATAGAAGGAAGGACACACAGGGGAAAGGACAAAGGACATAGTTGGATGAATCATGGCCCCAAACATGCTCATGTAGAGGGCGACACTTTGGTAGTACAGGACAGCTCTGCAGTGGGGTAAGTCACTGTTGATATATTCTGCTTGGCTGGTTGGGACCTGGTTTGGTTGGAGTTTCATTTGTGTTGTTTGTGGGTTTTTTTTTTGGCAAAATGGTTTATCATATATATATATATATATATATATATATAATATATATATATATATATATATATATATATATATATATATATATATATATATATATATATATATATATATATATATATATATATATATATATATATATATATATATTTATTTTTTTATTTATTTTTTTATTTATTTATTATTATTTTTTTTTACATTTAGCCTATTGCCCACGTTTGCCCACTATTGCCCACGTCTGGCATGCTTTTGCACTAGATTTTATCTACACTTTTACCAAAAGGGGGCAGTGTTTATTTATACATGTTTTTAGACATTGTCATACAAACTGTCTACACACCAAGAGGGAGTGAAGTAGGCAAAGCACTCAAAAATTACACTGTAAGAATGTCAGTCGTCATGTTACTCAATGAAAAGTAGAGATAAAAAAGAAATCGTACAAAAGTAACAGTAATGGTAAAAGACATATTTTAGTGGAAACTGTTGATGCCTGTGAAATCCTTCAGTCATCCTGGACTTTTTGTCTAGATGACAGATTTACTTTTTTTTTTTTATACTATGAAACTGTTGATACATGCAGTCTATGATGCATGTAATCTGTTAATGTGCTTTCAGTTATTTTATTTATTATACAATAAAATAATGGAATATTGACATGTATTGAATAATTGAGTGCTTTGCAGTTATAATGTGGAAACTGCATGGAGTTTTGTGCTGTAAAATACCCATTCTTTCAAAAAGTCACTGGATTTACATAAAAATAATATGGGAAGCGGTTGTGTAGGCTTTTAAACATAACTTTTTCATGCTGATGAAATATGATCAAATCATGTTGAATGCAGATGTGTATCGTATGCTACTTTAACATGAAAATTTATCTTTTTATTATTATTATTATTATTATTATTATTATTATTATTATTATTATTATTATTATTATTATTATTGTTGTTGTTGTTGTGTTTTATTATTTAATTCAGTTTACATCTTGGCCAACAACATCAAATGTTTTTTTTTAAAGGTTTTAAAATAAAATAAAAGTACAGTCTTTAATTTCTCCCAGTTCTGTATTGTCTTAAATAAATCAAACACATAGAGAGAACTGTGTGTTAAATATGTACATATTTAAATATGCTGATACTTATTAGACTCTAACAGGCCAGTTCAGGTTAGAATTACAACAAACAATAAAGAAAATGCAGAAAGAATACTCACCATGTGATTGTTGTCAACTTTCTTAATAGGCATTCAATTAAAGTTTTTTTTTAATTTTATTTTATTTATTTGATGAGGACAGCACATATTAATGAACACCTGTAAACACAGTGTAAATATGCCAGATTATAGCAAAAAATACAAATTTCCATCTGTTGTCCCTAGGCAGGTACACAGACAACAAATACAACATAGACGTTACAAAAATACAATAAAAGCAGCTAAAGGTGCTCACAGGCCTGGTTTTTCTTCAGCCACAGTTTAAGGTGCAGTTTGAATGTGAACAGAGATGAGCAAGGTAGGGCATTATTACATTAGCATTTGTGGTATTGGTCTCTCTTGTCCTGTTTGCAGTAAATCCTTGTCCCAGGCTTGTCCTTGGCTCATTCTGACAGGTGCAGGTGTGGCAGCCATCTTGCCTGCTGTTGTTGAGAGGCTAGCCATGTCTCATTTCTCTTTCCTCGCTGCCTTCTCCTTGATTCCTCTCCTTGATTCTGCAGGAAATGGGGGAGGAAGTCCCAGCCACAGAGGAGACACAGCGAGGAGAGAGGTGCAGAGGAGAGAGGCAGGAGGTGAGAGGAGCAGAGGAGAGAGGCAGGAGGAGACACGAGCTGTAGAGTGAATGGGGCCTTTCCTCAGGTGCTCACTCTGACTAAATTACCTTGTAGTAAGGACTTTTCTCAGTCTGATTTTAGATTATTATTGTAGGACTTTTAAAGCAAAATCAGACTAACATCTTTAGTTGCAGAAAAACATGTTTGAACATAAGCTTTTATTCGTTTTAATGTCAAATTCAGGATTATGCAACATGTCAAACATCCCTGCTGCTGTCCCTGTGCTTAAGGTGTTGCTACAATATAAACTACTCAGTGTGAGAAGTGAGGAGTGTCTTATTATTTTATATAATGTCTCCTGAACCCTCACTAATGTTTCCTTTATGGTTTTCTTCCCTTACTTCCTCTGAGCTTTAGGACACCTCTTAATATGGCACATTTGATTGACAGCTGGAAAATGGAGGAACAAGGAGAGGAATCAAGGACAAGGAAGCGAGGAAAGAGAGGCTTGTGTTTGAAAGGCAACTTGGATCACTGCCTGTAAGGGACGCTTCCAAATTGGTGTATTGAGTGGTTCCTTAAGCTTTTGTGCTATTAATTCACAACAAGCAGCAGCATCTCAACTACTAACCTCCGATATAGGTTGATGGCATATGTGGGATACACTCAGTAACACAGGAGAAGCTCGAAGTAAAGCTCGAAGTAAAGCTGCTGCTCCAGGAAAGACCCAGAACATGCTAGAGGGACTATGTCTCTCGGCTGGTCTGGGAGGGAGGTAGGGAGGTAAGACTGTAATTATTGCTGTTCTTGTTAAGTGTTATAAATAAGTAATATTCTCACTAGTCTGGAGTGTTGATTTGCCATTATAAATTGTTTCCAAAATATTTCACAGAGTTATTTAATATCACAATTGACCACTTTGGAGTGTCCTGAGCAAACCTCCAAACCAGAAAACATACACTAATGCCAAGTCCCAACAGCCAGATGCAGTCACATGGTCATTACTTACTTACTTAAATTTCTAAATTGCAAAAGTGTGCCGACTAGGTCAACAAATATTCTGTGTATTTCTTCCAATACGGTTTGGCTAGTCACCCTCACTAACATCAAGTATTGAAGAAATGTGTTTTTAGGGGCATTTTATTGTTCCATATGAGGAAATTCATCCTCTCATCCCTTCCCATCCTTTGATCCCTTCTTAAATAACAGGAGCAGTGTGCGGGCTCTTCTTCAGTATTAGCTTGCTGCATGCATGCCTTACACCAGACACAAGGAGAATATGCAAACCCCATACATAAAGTCCTCACACACAGTTTGTTTCTATCTATATATAAAAATCTCCTCCTCACCCTCCGCGGATGGTCTCATCCCCTCTTCCACGCTCGAGACCTCTACCAGAGGATTGGGAGCTTGAGGGTTCTGCGTAGTATCTTTGCTGGTCCTAGCACTGCTCTTTTCTGGACTGAGATGTCTGATGTTTTTTTCTGAGATCTGCTGTAGCCACACCTCCAGTTTGGGGGTCACTGCCCCGAGTGCTCCGATAGCCATAGGCACCACTGATACCTTCACCTTCCAGGCCTTATCCAGCTCTTCTCTGAGCCCCTGGTATTTCTCTTGTTTCTCATGTTGCTTTTTACTGTTCACTTGGTTTCACTTGGTACTGCGATGTCCACCATCACAATGTCCAGTTGGTTTGCCATCACCATTCTGTCAGTCTGTATCTGGAAGTCCCACAGGATCTTGGCTCGATCATTTCCCACCTTGATCTTGGGGTTTTCAGTCCGTACTCTGCACAGATCTTTCTGTACACTATGCTCGCCACTTGGTCCGCTCCATGTATGCTTTCCCTGCCAGCATCTTACACCCTACAGTTGGATTGGATTGGATCTTTGCACAGCCTACACCTTGGGTCTTGTTTGGTGTGATAGGTCTGATCTAGGTCTCTATCGCTAGGGTGCTTGAGGCCTGCTCCTGTGCTTCAGTCCAGCTTTCTCAAGCCATCGGTAGGATTTCTTGACTTCAGTTATGTTCCGGTGGTACTTCCATGATGGTTCCTCCAGCACCTCTTCCTCTGCGCTGTACTGTCTGAGACATGCACGTCATCTGTTGGGGCCTTGTCCTTGATGTACTTATGGACCTTGGATGTTTCATCCTGGACTGTGGCTCTCACACTCACTAGTCCTCAGCCTCCTTCCTTACGGCTCTCATACAGTCTCAGGGTGCTGGATTCATACTCCTCACATACAAAGCTCTCCACAACCCTCCATACCTGTCTGACCTCATTCACATCTCCACACCTGCCCGCTCCCTCCGCTCCTCCTCTTCCCTGCACCTCACTGTCCCTCCTGCCCGTCTTGTCACTATGGGGAGCAGAGCCTTCAGCTGCTCTGCTCCCCAGCTCTGGAACTCCCTCCCCCATGACCTCCGCAACACACACTCACTCCCACACTTCAAATCTAAACTCAAAACTCATCTGTTTAGAAAGGCCTTCTCACCCTGACCACTCTGACCATAACTGCTCTGTCTTTTAATATATATTTGTTTTTAAATGTATTTTAATCATTTTACATTGTTCAATTTGTATTGTGTATGTATGTATGTACGGCGACCTTGAGAGCCTTGAAAGGCGCCTAACAAATAAAATGTATTATTATTATTATTATTTGGGATGGAACCCGCCATGCATGGTCAGGAGATTTCTGGTCGTATGATTCCTGCTGGGTATCTGATTACTATATATATATATATATATATATATATATATATATATATATATATATATATATATATATATGTGTGGGGGTGTGTGTGGGGGTGTGTGTGGGGGTGTGCGCGCGCGTGGGGGTGTATAGATATATAGATATATACACATATATGTGTGTATATGTATATATAGACAGAAAGATCTTTATTGTGTTTTAGTAAAATGAGTAATAGCGCTTTAAACCTTAGTCCCACTGCCCCCACTGCCCCAGTTCTCAATGTTATTCCTCCAAAGTAAGAGTTGGGAAAGTAGCGTCCATCCTGAGTACTAGCACTGCAGGTGGGAGCACAGTAAGAGGAGCACGACTGGCTCTATGTGGATTCTGTCTGGACTTGTCCTATAGTACAGGTATCACAGCTCCACACCTGGGAGTCCATGTGTCACCCCATAGTACAGCTCTACACACCTGCCTACAGAGGGGAGGAGGAACTATTTACATTTACAAAGTAGTTTTTTTTCAATACTTTTATTTCAAGTTATCACCCCACTCGATCAACATTCATCTTTAGTTCAAGATTCAAGATTCAAGATTTCTTTATTTGTCTCCCTTAGGAGAAATTTTTCTTGGACCAATGGGCTGCTCACACCACAAAAAACAAACAAAACCATACCCAGGGTGCAGTACATCTCTCTCAACACACCATCACTCATTTCTACATCATTTATCATTTAACAGTTCCACCGAAACAGGCACAAATGAATGTCTATATCTGTTATATTTCCACCGTGGTACCCTGTACCTCCTCCCCGAACTCAACAGTTCATACTCAGGGTACAACACATGTGTCGGGTCTGAAAGGATGCTCCTGGTCTGTCTCCTCATGGCCTGTTTGTAAAGTTCTTGAGGGCTCAGAGGGACAGCACAGCCCATAATTTTCCCTGCTGTCCTCACCAGATTTAAAATTGGGGTTTTTGATTTGACCAGCAAGTTTCCAAACCAGCTGGTGATTCCATATCTTAGCACCGACTCAATGGTAGCTCTGTAGAAAATGAGCATAATATTACTACTGACACCAAATAATCTGAGCCTGCGCAGAAAATGGAGGCGCTGGTGTATTCTGCTGCAGACAGTGGTCACCTGTGTGTTCCAGCTCAGATCTCTGTCAATATGGACTCCCAGATACTTAAAGGAGCTCACCTGCTCTATATTATGGCCATGAATGGTCACTGGGCCATGGTCACCAGCTGCTCTGGGGTCAATCACCATTTCTACTGTTTTATTTGTATTAATCTGCAGTTTGTGTGAGTCACACCAGGCCACAAGCTTCTCTACAGCAACACCATGAAACTTTACATCAGATGTCTTTGTCAACAGGCTGAGTACGACAGTATCACCAGAAAATTTCAAGATATACTGGCATGATTCAGAACTAACACAATCATTGGTATAGAATGTAAACAAAAATGGAGAACTGACTGCGCCCTGAGGTGCCCCAGTGCTGCACATGGTTGTGTTAGACAGAGCTGAGTTACACTTAATCTGTTGTGGCCTATCTGATAGAAAGTTCAGTGTTGGCAGAGGTTGGTAGAGTAGCCACAAACTGCACTTAAAGGGCCCGTATTACGCTATTTTCTCATCTGTGTTAAAATGTTGTTTCCTCATCACAAAACATACCTGGAGTTGTGTTTTGTTCCATCCGCACATGTTTAAAGGGCCCATATTATGCTATTTTCTCATCTATGTTATAATGTTTGTTCATCACAAAACATACCTGGATTTCTTCTCTCAAACAGAAAACGCTCTGTTCCTCCTTGTGATGTCATGTGGTAATACAGGTGCTCTGCTGTGTTTTTAAACTCCATGCACCTTCACTAGAATCATTTGGATGATTTAAGCCCTGGAATTGGCAATCTATACCAAACAAAAGGCTCAGGCATGTGTGAATGAAACAAAACACAATTCCAGGTATGTTTTTGAGGAGATAACAACATTCTAACATGGCTTAAAGCTCACAAGAGTAAATACTGCGTAATATAGGACGTTTAACCCAATGTAGATAGTCCAGTGCTTTCACTGCAGGTTTCAAGCATTTGATTTGGTGCATTTGAGCATTCAAGTGTCAAACGCCAGAGTTTGACACTCTGGAGTTGCAACAGGTCAACATGTTTCAAGCGTCTGCCCTCAAAAGCAGACGCAGTTGCAACTGTGATGCTGATGTAGGATTACACTCATATTATTTAAAGAGTGGGTATTACACTTCTGTAGGGTATTAATTAATTAATAAGACATAATATATTTAAATCACCATTTTGCCTTTTATTGCTTTGAGAATGCTATATTCTCTGAAAATACCGTAATAAGGTTTAATTAGTTTCAGTTTTGTTTTTTACACTCTGAGTTTCTCTTGCTCCCCTTCACACAATCAGCATGGATTCTGCTAATCAGCTGCACATCACGTCAGATTTGTGAAGTTGTAGTGCATTGTTTTGTATCTTTATGTATTTTTTAAAACAAAAAATACATAAAATCGACATAGACTTATTTTACATTGGCATCTCCTCTGTCTCTTATTGATTGGGCCCTCTTTAGTTCCTGTCTTACGCAATATGCACAGTGTTGTTTGAGTCCATGTATAGATCCATACATTGGTCCAGGCCTGCATCCTCGAGTGACCCAGAGACGATGCACTCAGTCTGGGCCGTTGACCTGCTCCACTCCTCTCTGCCGTGGGACAAAAACACTGGTTATTAGGTTCAGGACAGTTGACATGGGGACAGCTTAAGGGGGCATATGTACCAAGAGATACTATTGAATATATAGTCAAATACATGTTTGAAGGTAATGCACTTTTGAGTATATGTCTATAGTCTTCTTTGTATGATCCTTTTGTTACCTTTTAAATCTAAATGTTGGCATGGTTTTAATATTTTGCAACACACGATTTGTCTTTATCTTTTTTTTTTTTTTTTTTTTTTTGAAAAGAGCCTTTTTCCATTAACCTTTTGTGTTTTGTGATAGACTTCCATGTAATATCCATAATGTTATAGATACAGGTTCTGATTTAATAATTCTTGAGAATAAAACATAAAATGTAAACATAGACTGCTTTGACATCCTGCATTTTTTCTGTACAATTGTAAGCAATAAAATCTAAATTAGCTTAGAAGATGTTCACTTCATATCTGACACAAATTTTCATAATGTATTTGCATTAGTCCTATGTAGAACTTTTTGTTCCAAATCCCTTTTTGCAAAATATTGTGCATAGTCATTATGGCAAGCTACGATTGTAGCCACAACTGCCCTGGGGTAGACTGATGTGTGCAAACCTGCACCATCGGCCCCTCTGACCATCACCAACACTCACACAAAACACATTTTTACTATGGCCTAGTTTAACTAGGTAATGTGGGTTAAGTGTCTTGCTGACAATTGTTTGCACTCAAACCACTATGCTGCTCCAATGTGGCACCTGTATTAACAGCAGTCTCTCCATCTGAGTGTTAACCAGGCCCAGCCCTGCTTCTGATCAGCTCAGGCTTTGACGTGAATTTGTGCACACACTATTTTAAATTTGGTCATGCTTGATCTTGAACCCAAATTGCTTCTTCCAATCCCTTCACCTCATGGCCTACCATATTCTTTCACTGTCATCCTCTTTCCCAACTCCGTTACTTTCTCCATCTCTCTCTCTCCTCCCCCCACTGATTCTGTATATCTTTTTCTTATCTTTCTCCCACTTCTTATCTTTCCTCATCTGTCTTTTTACTACATCTATCCCTCTTTTACACTTTCTTTACTATCCCCCTCTCTCTCCCCCTCTAACTCTCTCTCTCTTTCTCTCCCCCCACTCTCTCTTTCTCCCCCCCCCCTCTCTTTTTCTCTCTCTACCTCTCTCTCCCTGTGTCAGCCCCAGACAGGAGTGTTTACTCAGCGCAGGCCTCCACAACGTGTTTGGGAGCATGTGTGTACTTGTGCTCCGGTGTTGCCTGTCTATGTCCGGGCATGCTGTAATTAGAACGCACTATACCATTTTTTGGGTTCCCATCCCTCTTTCATTCTCTCTTTCTCTCTCTCCCCCTCTCTCTCTCTGTGTCTCTCTCTCTCCACACCTTGGTCCCTGTCAGTAGCTGGGTCATGTTCACTGTTGCCTGGTTGTCGATTTAAAACTACTACTACTTCTTTGAGCAATGCAGAGTCCAGCTTTTAGGTTATACAATTTTGGACGACTTTGAGTGGAGTTTTGAGCACGTGATAAAATAGCGGTAGAGGATGTACTACGTGAAAAAGAAGGTAAAATATTATGATTTTTGTAATTTTGTGAATATTTGTGAAGTCTGAATTTTAGACATTGGATTTGTAGATAATGTAATGTAGTACTTTCTTAATATTGTTTTGTTTATGATTTTTTTATTTTATTTTTTTGGTAGATAAAAACAAATTGATTTTCTGTTTTTTTCTTACATGTTCTTATATTTTCATTGGTATTCATTTGAGGTTTTAATTAAATGGCAATAATACATTTTTACTAATACTATTTAATACAGAATAAGCGTTTTTACAATTAATTTGTTTATGGGAGTCATTTTTTTTGTGGATTAATGTGATCATTGAACTTATTGAATTGCACTTGCACTCTGCTTATATTCACATCAATGCAATTAAGGATACCAAAAATAAACAATACAATTTTTTTTTTAAAATGATTTTTCTAAAATAACTAAATAAATACATTATCAAAATGATCAGTGATCCCTAGTTTTTTTGGGAGGTTGTACTTTTTTCTAACTTTAGCTCTCAGTTGGAGTGTGCTGTGTTTGCTATCCACAGTTCGGGTCCATGCGTGTTGTCACATGTTGCCGCTTGACTAATGTTGTCCTGGAAACAATATTACAGAATAACACTTTTTTGGCAGAAATTCCTTTGCACATTTTCATGATCTTTTAACAAATGTATTATACATGACAAATTCAGTATTTTGTAAAAAATAAATTTGATTTGGGCTCCAATCCTTAAAATGTGAATAAGTGTGAACATACGGCAGTCATGTTTTTGTCACTTAGCCCCAGGGCAGTTGTGGCTTTACCGAAGTGTGCTGTCTCCTCCAACTGTGAATCTTTGTGTGAATCTTTGTCATCAAGTGCTAGCTCCTCAAGTTGTAAAGTAAAATTCTACACACCTACTGGTATTATTATTGATAAAGTCAGAGGTTCCATTTCTCATGGCCCCTGTTTGTACTGTTGTTGTGTCCTTTAACAAGACACTTTGCTCACTTTGTGTGTGAAGCAAGTTTAGAATTATTATTACTAAACCGCTAACCAGAGGGTAGCCACCTCAAATGTCTAAGTGCTGCATGGTGATGTTGTGTCTATAATGTTGTGTCCATGTGGAAGACACTATGTAACATTTATGGCTTGTCTGGAATGTCACTGTTGTCGGAAAAATTATAATTCTAGATGAAAAGCAGTCCATTTGCAAAGCCTGGTGAGTTTTGAAATACAAAAAAGGTTTATTCTTTGTTACAACAGATATGATCAGGACAGGGCCCAGGCCTGCCCTGGCCACAGACTATAGTCTTCTGACATCCCATCTCTTAGAGCATCTCTCCCTTTGGCCCTTAGTCTCCACTAGTCCCCTAGACTCCTCGGGAGTCTAGGGGACTGAGCTCTGAGTATTTATACCAGAATGACAAAGCTACATACATACATTCAAAGCAGGGTGACTTTTGTTTTACAACCATGAGATTAACTTTTAACTTTTACACTATATATATATATATATATATATATATATATATATATATATATATATATATATATATATATATATATATATATATATATATATATATATATATATATATATATATATATATATATATATATATATATATATATATATATATATATATAAAACATAATAAAAAAAATAACATAAAAAATATATCATTAAATCAAATCAAAATCAAATATAATCATTAAGTGACTTGTCTGTCAGTGGCTTCTGCCTTTGCCTCATAGATGGCTGATTTCTGACAGGTGCGACAGGAGTTATATCCCCACACCTGCCCTCACCTGAGTACAGCAACCACCCCCCCACTCCCCTCCTCTAAAACAGATAAGTGAGGAGGGGGAGAAGAGGGCAATTAGCCAAAGCACGATTAGCCCTATGTTTTACATCTTGTACTGCCCCAAGGAGCTATTGCTAACTCCTGTGTGAGGCTAGCTGTCAGAGCAAGAATAGATAAGAGGTTTGCAAGGTCCTGGGTTCAATTTTTGTCTGGACTTGTTGGGGTTTTTTTTTTCTGGTTCAAATCCTGGTTTTGCTCTGGTACTGTTGGTTCTTTGTACTTAGCTATAACTATACTGTAGGGTTGCAAGATCGCGAATCAAATAAAAAATTTGAATGGACGCAATTAGCAAATCACAAAGGCTGCAATTATTGAAGTACCATCATTTCCTTTCCAAATAACAACATATTCTGTGTTATTCTGCATAAAACTGCTAACCCTGTAGTTTAGATCTGTACAAACATGTACTGAAATGTGATTCTTGTAATAGTTTGTCGTTCATATTTCAGTTTAAAAGGTGAACTTTGAACAGAATCCTATTATTAAAACATAGGTCACAAATATAATTGCTGTTGCAATGCCTGTCAGAAAAATTGCAACTTGATATTTTTCGCTAATTGTTCAGCCTTAGCATCAATCCTTCCACTCTGGTACTTGACTTTGGCTATTTGTTCTTGGTCAAAAAAGTTTCTTACATAAAACCCCCCCAAAATGAGCTACTTACACCGACCCATATACTGAGACTCAGACTTGTAAGCCTGGGGCAATGCATGTCCCTGATTTTCTTTTTGAATAATGATTAAGGGTGCACTATGTTACCGCTACCTGCTTGTCTCCATGGAGATGAAATTGTAATATTTCACAGATTGGCATTAAAGCAGAACTAAGTATCTTTCAGCAATAGAGCCCCGAAGTTGTATTTGGAGTGATTCAAACATGTTTGAGCCATCTTTAATCGCTCTGTACTTATATCATTCTCTAATTAAATGTTCTTAATCAGTGATATATGTAGGATTCAGCAGCATCACATAGTCATTTTGGCACAAATGTAGAAATATTACGCTTCTTGCTAGTGTGATCTGCAGCTATCCATCTGAGGTGCCAACATTTGTGCTGACATTTGCGGTGACTGCTACTACCATTGGTCACCACAGTTTTCTAATGCAGACGTCTGCAAACTTTATTAAGTCTTTAATAAGTTGTTTTTGATTAATATTGCATAACATAATGATCTACAGGTTTTATGGATTAAAACTATATAGCAGAAAAAGGCAAAATAGGTCTTCACTGAATGTGCATTTATTCATTTAAAAAATATTTTTCTGTTTAAAGTACATTCTTAAACTGTAAATGTGAACAATCAGATCTCTAAGTTGGTCTGATCACACCACTTTAGTGGTGTGACTAGTAGAAGTTTAAAGCAATACTGTTGGATATTCTATGCAAAGCAATAGCATCTCCATGGAGACAAGCAGGTGGCAAACCTTCAGCCAGAAAAGTGACATAGCACTCCTTTAAAAATAATAAAAACATAGCTTTATTGACAAAGGGTATTCTTTAGGGCAGGGGGTTAGAGGTGTGTTTGTGTGTGCCAACTTAAGTAAATCTGCAAAAAGAAATGACGAGTCAAAATGACTTGAATTCACAATGGCTGAATAATTTGGAAAAAAATATCAAGTTGTGATTTTTCCGAAAAGCATGATTGTGATTAGATTTGCGGTTTATGTTTTAATAATAGTATTCTGTTTAAAGTTCACATTCTAAAAGTGTCCAGAAGAATTAACAAAAAGGCTGAAATATGAACTTACAAACTAATACAAGTCACATTTGAGTACATGTTTGTACAGATCTAAACTACAGGGTTTGCAGTTTTTATGCAGAATAAGACAGGGGATTTTATTGTTTATGGAGGCAATTATGGTGCTTCAAAAATTGCAGCCTTTATGATTTGCAAATCGCATCCAATCAATCTGACTCAGTCGATCTATTAGCTTTTAAAATATATATTGATTCAGGGGAACAGATGGCATTAGGCTAATACATAAATGTATTTAAATTACATGATAAAAATGTCTGCAGACTCTTTACTGGGAGTGGATCTCTCTTTCACTGGGGTTCTCCTCAAGGTTTCTCTTTTTCTAACTGGGTTTTTTGAGTTTTTACATGCTGAGAAGGATGGTCTAAGGACGAGATGTTCTGGGACAGTTCTCCATTTGCTTGTTTTCTGTTGATTAATTTGCTTGTCTGTTTCTCTTTCATTGTTGATTTTCCAGCTTTCTGTTGATTCTTATGTTGAGCCCTGAGAGGCAACTGCTGTTGTGATTTTGGGCTTTACAAAAATAAATAATAAATTGGATTGAATAGAATTGACTAGAGATGTACTTATCCAGCTTTTACAGTGCCAATACCAATAGTAATAGATATTTTATATACCTATATAATCTGATATTAGTGCACTAACTTAAAACAAAGCATACATACTCTCTGTTCCAAATACGTAATATATCGGTTTTTACCACTTACTCTGCATCTGCACTGTTTAAACTTTAAGGGCCTGTGCCCAATTTTTCCAGTTTATTTGAACAAAATACAGTATGTCTTCCCCCAGTATGTATAAGCAGCTCAAAATAAGTATGGTGCATACTGTCTGCCCCTTAATTATAAAACAATTTATTATCCGATAATCAGGAAGTGCACCATTAGCATGCTAGTTGTTTTTAGTGTTACCATCACATCAAAACTCTGCAGTGGTCTCTGGAAAGCTCTTATAAACTCATCGTGGTGAATAATTAGGATGCTTGGAATGCATAAGGTAAGTGAGGAATACCTTTGGGCCACTGCAAACAGTTTCAAACAAAGTATTTCTGTTTTACACACTTTTTAAGACAGTAAAAATTAAGTACAACTATTTAAGAGTGACAGCCAAAAAGTAAATTTACAAATTTTGTCATAGATATTGTATTCACCGATTTTGCCACAATGATCATTTGACCACAACCCTATTGTTACCCATTCCACCGTGCCTCACCTCTTTTTGTAATCCAACCTGCCTTAAAATCCCTCTCAAAGCCCCTGTCTTTACCTGTATCCTCCCTCTCTCTCCTTTTCTACTTCCCTCCCTCTCTCCCCTCATCCTCCCTCTCCCTCTCTCTCTCTTGCAGTCCCAGTACAACCTTCTAAGCAGCAGCATGGAGAGCCTGGGGAGCCGTGGCGCCCCGGCCAGCCCGTACGGCTCGGAGCAGGCATCTTCGTCGGCGGTGCCCACTCCATCTCCATACTCTCAGCCCAACTCCACCTTCGAGGGTCTGTCCCCGGCTCCAGCCATCCCATCCAACACTGACTACCCGGGGCCCCACGCCTTCCATGTATCTTTCCAGCAGTCCAGCACGGCCAAGTCTGCAACGTGGACGGTAAGAGACTGGTTTTTGATGTTGTTTTCTGTTTACTAATATCAAAGGTGGGTACTACTGTTACATTTATTTGAGGAACTTTTTAAACTGAACATGTGAAGTCGACTTTCAGACCTTTTGACCACATTTTCCGTGCACCATTTACTCAACCAAAGTTGTATTTGGAGTCATTCGTGCATGTCTGAGAAATGTTTAATTGCTTATTTTCAAGGTCTTAGTTTCAAGGCTTATTTTGCATTTTCATCGCCACCGGCATACGCCTACTCCGCTGTACTTCCCTCTCCAATTTTATTTTCTTAACCAGTGATACGTGTAGGATTCAGCAGTGTTGCGCTGTCATTTTGATACAAATGAAAAAAATAAAAAATAATCCGCAGTTCGCTAACTTGATCTGCAGCTATCTATCAGAGGCAGCAACAGCTTCACAGCTCTTTGTTGTGATGACGTTTATGGCGACATCTGCTCCCATTAGGCACTGCCATTTTCTAAACCGGAAGCCAGTGGACTTGTTCCATTTATTAAGTTCTTTGAGATCAATATTGCAGTTCAAAATCTACAAATTATAACATAATTATCCACAAGTGTCATAGACTATAACTATATAGCGGACACCAGCACTATAGGTCTTCTTTAAAGAAATTGTACTTTTCAGAGTACTTTTCTAGCAGCACAGTTTTACATCCGTTTGAGTAATATTTTTATTGAAGTAACAGTACTCTTGTGTAAACCTTTTGGTTACTCTTCCCACTGTGAGTAAGACTACAAGTGGCAAAAGCCTGACCATATGAAATTGTTAGAACATTTGTGTTTCTAAGCTGCTCCTTCAGATATGATTTTGTTTTCTCATTTTTGTGTCTATCCTTTGAAGATACCAGATTTTGTGCATGATTTGACTTTTATTTCAAATGTCATTGTATTGGTCTGTGTCCCCAGATTGAAGTAAACATGATCACATCAAATATAGCACTTATTAATAACAATTCTAATGCTGACTTATTCTTAATTACAAAAACATGATGTCCCATTTATTTATAATTATGTTATAATGTGCTGTTTTTGTTCTCAAGCTTAATTTCCAATCAGAAAGCAGAGTGAGCCACATGAGTCTCTTATTCAGGTTGTCAGTTTCAATGCAAAAATCCAGTTGATTTTTACCTAAATCACCTCTTTCTGATCTGAAACGTCACTTACGTTACTTAAACCCTAGCACCTGCAGCCAATCGTTAATGAGTGCTAGTGCAGCCTCTGCAGCTCAGTGAGTGAATTCTGGAGGTTCTGAGCTTTCATGTGAGACATATACTGAGAATGAGAAAACTGTATTTGTGTCCTCTATATGCATTTGTTAAAGGAACTGTATGTATATAGCTCTTGTATAAAGCTCTGTTACAGTTTAAAAACAACCATACAACTGAACCTGGGTTGCCAGTGCCAGTCTAAACCTGCAGATAGAGGACATATAGAAGTTTTTCTCATTCTCAGGATATAAACAGGCCATGCCTCATGTGAAAGCTCAGAACCTCTGCAGAGGCTGCACTAGCACTCATTAATGATTCTCTGCAGGTGATGGGGTTTAGCTAGTGGCATTTCGGATCAGAGAGAGTCTTTTTAGGTTTTAACCCACAGGATTTCAGCAGTGAAACTGGCAACCCAACTGAAAGAGACGTTCTGCTTTCTGACTGGATTATACTGTTGAGATCCAAAACACCAGATTAATGGGACATTACGTCCAATGTTTTTGTAATTAAGAATAAATCAACATTATAATTGTTATCAGTAAAAGCTAAATTTAATTTGAACATATTCACCTTGAACCTGGGGATAAAGTGAGGCCATGTTAATGAAACTTCAAATCTAAATCTTACACACAGTTCCTTTCATTTTAAATAGGTTTAAAAAGTTGTTATTGTGACACGGTCACAAATATGATTTTTACATGTTTGTTGTAAAATTGCATTATGTAACTTTTCTAGTGAAGGGTTCGTCATCTGCTTATATCTGTGGAGATGTTATTTCTTGCTTTATCTGTAATGTTCCGCAGTACGACATGGCATTGCAGTTATCTACCTCCATGGAGACATGCAGGTAATGCCATCAAGCCAAATTACAGGTCAAATCCGTGGAAAGGTAAACTTGTTTACAGAAATAATTTATATTTTTTCAATGGATTTTAATTACACCAATAATTGATTAAATGCAAGATAGATCAGTCCAATACCATATTGTGGAATGTTACAGGCAAAGCAATAAAGGCAAGCAGGTGACCATCCACCAGAAATGTTACGTAGTGCATGATTATTTTAACTTAATTTACTACGTACTTTATGTTGAAATATTGCAATATTGCTACTTCTGTTATTTAAAAAAATACCTTGAGTTTTGTTTCATTCATTTATTTCTGAAAAACTGCACACACAGTAGCTCAAAACACTGCTCCACCTGCTGATGTCCTGAAGTGTAGAAGTCCTTTTCCAGGAAGTGCTTCTCTGTTTCTGTTTTAAGGTGTTCTGGGTATTGTAGAGCTCAAATAACTTTTATTGCAAAATAGATCTTGCCAACAGCTTGCCACTAATGTTTTTCGGGTTATTTAAACATTATCTAAACTGCGCCCTCTGCAGACAGCAGTGCTATTTTAGATGCAGTGAAAATATGGTTTACCTACTTCCCTATAAATGAATATAAGTAACCAGGTGAACCCTATGCTAAAAATTATATGTTTACAAATTGAAAGATTTTGATTTTAAACATGACCTATCTGTATCCCACAGATAAGAGGCAAACATTGTAAATCAAATATGGATTTTACTGATAACAATTTTAATGGTATTTTATTCTTAATCATAAAAATACTAAACATGATGGCTAAGCTGTTTATTGAATGAGCCTGTTTAATTAGTCTCTCATTTGGGTTGCCAAATTCAAGTTTGAAATCCAGTGGGTGTAAACCTAAAAGCTCTCTCTTTGATCTGAATGGTCACTACTTAAACCCACGCACCTCCAGCCTATTATTAATCACTGCTAGTGCAGCCTCTGCAGCTCAGTGAGTGAATTCGAGAGGTTCTGCGCTTTCACATGAGACATGGCCTGTCCATTTGACTGTAGTAGCTTTTTTTTTTTTTAAGAGCACAGGTTACATACAGTTCCTTTAATAACGCATGTAACTTTTCTGACAGGTGGTTCAGTAATGAAAACAGGTGGTTCTGTAATGCAATGGCTGTAGCATTTACCAATATTGCCATTCAGATACTTTTGCCATATACTGTTGGCCCTACCCCAACCGTCTCTGTCAATGTTATGCGTCTTTCGAGTAACTGTTCCACACATGATTGGACATGCCTGGTTTTCACACATATTCAATATTCGTCCCACAGGTCCACACAAGCACAGACCTGTCCCAGACCAGAGAAAGTGGAGCATCTCTCTTTCACTCATGGTCTTTCATTCCCTCACTTCACCGCCTTGTCTTGTCATCACTTTTGTAGATGTGTCAGGACTCAACCACCAGCAATCAAAACAATCAAAATGTGTGCCTATGATGTTTAAATATACAGGTTTATCTGGGATCAGAAATAACGGTTTGTAATCAGATGTATTGAAAATGGAATTAGTAACTTGGGAGGGGAGATATGGCGGGTGAAGAGGGAAAACAATAATGACTGTATTTGTATACAGAGTGTAGAATAAATAGAAGTATCTCTTGAGTTGGAAGAAGAGGCCTGCAGCTGGAGTTCAAATGCAGGAGAAGTTTATTTACCATCAGTACAGGACCCAACACTCGGAGATATGAACCCTCAAGACAGTATTGTCCAGTCTGGCTATGCTTCTGTTGTACGGAGTATACCTCTAATGATGTAGACCAAGATAACAGGGTCTGAGCTGGCAGTGTAGGACTGGCACAGCAAAGAAAAGCTATTTCTGTATCACAGAAAGATATCAGTTTGATCAGTACCGCTTTTCGAGCCAAATTCAGACACAGCCGTCCAATTAGATTTCTTTACTTCAACAACCCATATGAAACGAATGAGCTCATTGGTCATCTATCATTTTGAACAAAATCATATTTCTCTTACCTCAGATTAACAGAGTTTGTGCTTCGGTCATTGATTCTGTAGAAATGCGTGATGTCTCCTGTTATTTTCCTCTATGTTTCCTTGTAAGCAGCCATATTTGTTTTGATAAGGATCGATCCTGCATGTCCATGATCTCTAAATGTACAAGTTGTCTCACGATATCTCATAATATTGTTTATCTCAAATACCAATTACCAAAGAATGTAACTATTCGGATGGAGAATCTGTCACTGGCTTGTTTCCATATTGTTTTGCATGGAATGTTCCACAGTATGACATTTAACAAATCAATATCCATGGAGACAAGCACCAGGGGACACCACCAGATACTACAAGTTTAAATCCATAATGTGGAAAATTTCAGGTGAAGCAATAACATGTCTGTGAAGCTACGCAATGGCAAGCCACCAGTCAGAAAAGTTACACAGTGCAATTTTAACTTTTACTCCTTGATTATAAAAAAATATGGATTTCTAAACAGATTAACAGGGTAGTACCCATAACATAGTTCAAAATTATGGATGACAAATTAGTTCCTTTGTTTGACATGCATAACTGAAATAAACTAAACTGTATTTAAAAAATGCTGATGTATCATTTTGGAATCACCAGGCAATACTCACCAGTACTTGGGAGTAAGCCTTGCCTTAGCGATGACAGACAGCTGAAATGTGATGCCAATTGGGGCCCTGACCCTGTGAGGCTTCCTGGCAGGGGAAGGTGTCTCCCTTGGGTGTCACACAGTTGACCTCTCCCAAGCAAGGGCCCTATCGGACAAACTGTGCCTCCTTCACTCAGGACATATATCAGTGCTTTTGAAAGGGTTTCACAGGCCTCAAGAGTAACCAAGCGTGGCCAAGGTCTGCAGAAAAGTAAGCAGATCCACCCCCTGGACATTAGGGGGGAGAACTTTGACCTCTAGCTTTTGTTTTTGGTGTTGTTGTGTGCTAAGATTTAAAATGCACTCTTAGATGTCATCTATGGCGCCAACAGTCCTGTCTCATTTACCTGTGTCAGAAATCTGTCAACCCACTTAGCTCATCCTCAGGTGTTTCGGAGCAGCTAAACATCCGCTAACGCATTCCCTCTCCACAAAGTGGTGCAACAATGCAGTATGGAAACAAAAGTATAAAAATGTATTACAAGTTGTAAAATGCCCTAAAATGCACTCATATGTAAGATAGACCTTTGATATTGTTAGCCTTTTAGAGTCAAATATTTTTGCAAATAGGATTTTTTTTTATTTCACTTAATCTGGAATACTCAAATTCTGCCTTTTCTGTTGCAAGAGCTGCTCTGGGGTTGATTGAGGGAAGCACAGCTGCCATTCTATTCCAACAACTACGCTGATGAAATATGGCCTATACTCTCCTTTTCCTTCGTCTTCTTCTCTTTTCCTTCGTCTACTTTTCTTTTCCTTCGTTTTCTTCTCCCCATTTTCTCCTCCTTCTCCGGAGCCCCAGTGGTAGTTGGTGGTTGGGGTTGCTCCTCAGGGTCACTGTGTCCAGTGATGTCTGGATTTGGTCGACTTTCTTCATCCTTCGCAAGTGTTCTCTTGACAGTGGCATTTATTCGTTTTATTCGTTTATTAGTTCAGTTTGGTATTTCTGCAATTGCAACTTCACAGTAGTTAGTCCCAAGTTTTTCCTGTTCTTCAGTCTCCTTCTTTGTGTGAGGTGATAGTAATGTTTGTTTGGGCTCCTCACTGAAGCAAGGGAGGGGCAGCTCAATCTCCAGGTGGCCATTGCTGGCTTTCACATATCTCTGAGCCTCTTCGGACACTCAAAAACAGGGTTCAGCTGTTCCATATCCAGGGTGGACACTCGGTCTGCAAGGTCCTTCACAGCGGTCACCACTCATCTGTATGCTGCATTCACATTGGCCAAAAGACCATCCAGATAGTCAGACTTGATGGAATCGACAAACTCTTGGGTTTTGTCTACAACCGCTTTCAGGGTCTCGCTGATCTTGACCAGCATAGTATCCAGGCTCTCCATGTTGTTCACGAAGTCCACATTTGGTCAGAGATGCCTTTGCCAGTTGTTTCGACATTGTCGATGATTTGACCAACGGTCATCACATGTCTGATTGGCATGCGCAGCTCCACGGTGCTAAAGGTGTCCACAAAAGCATTGTAGTAGTACTCCATGCTGTCATAGACAACTTGCATGGTGGTGCGAAGAACATTAGCAATGCTGGTGGTCAGATCCTTCAGATCATCTCCTCAGAGCCAGGAAGACGGAACTGGGTCTCCCTGAGCACTTTGATGGCAGCATCCAGGAAAGCTTGGACATTTTTCTGGAACTCAACAATGAAGTTGCGGAAAAAGATGAAGAGCTGGCTGAGCTGGACGTCATAGTTAATGTCAGCGTTGTAGGCCTCATTGATTCTGGCCACAATAGTGTCTCTCCACTCCAGCACATTGCTTATCAGTAGGTTGTTATCAGTGAAGCTTTACAGAGAGGACAGGACAGCGGGAGACTTGAACTCAAACAGCATAGCTTTGGGGGCCTCCATGTTGTAGGCCACCTGAAGAGTCATCCTATCACTGTCTTTGGGAGTGGAACACAGTACCAGGATGTCAACATCAGCATCTGTGTTGTCTTTATTCCAGCTTCGTGACCTTTGCTTTTCTTTGATGTTTTACTGCTAGTCATTTCTCCAAGAGTTGGATATATTCCCACAGCAGGTTCTCTCAGAGTTCTTCCTTTAAGATCACCTCCTTCTCCTTGTAGTAGTAATCACTTCTTGATTATGCCTTGAATGATAGTCTGG
Source organism: Periophthalmus magnuspinnatus (assembly GCF_009829125.3). Classification (NCBI taxonomy): domain Eukaryota; kingdom Metazoa; phylum Chordata; class Actinopteri; order Gobiiformes; family Gobiidae; genus Periophthalmus; species Periophthalmus magnuspinnatus. The sequence continues at coordinate 3,469,704 of NC_047132.1, forward strand.
TTTTCTCGAGCCTTCTTTGGATCTGTTTCTTCGTGAAGTGCCTTATTTTTCCAGAACTCTATTAATTGGTTTAATGTGATTTAATTGGGACATTGTGATATTTTAGTATTTTGTTAAATTACCTTCTCAGCTGCTGTATAACAATTTGGATATTGCTTTGATTGTATTCAAGACGTAGAGTCTATGATTTTTATAGAATAAGTCACTATTTAATAAACAGTTTACTTAGATAGCGTGCGACATCTATCTAGGAGCCAGCATTGCCTTATTATAGTTCTTAATTGAGATTATTTATTTTATTTTATTTTATTTATTTTTTTATTAACAATCTTAATATTTTCTTAATTTTATTTATTCATCATTATTTCTTTTATAAATTTAACAAGCTTAGTATTTTCTTAATAACAGTTTTATTTGACATTTATTAAGCAATTATCTATATCTTCTAATAACATCTAATGATATCAACTGTTTTCTAAATTTTTATTTATTTAGTCAATTTATTTATATGAATAACACTTTATAAGAACTATACCCCATCTGGCCACAACAAGATACAGTCACTAATAAATGCCATCCAATTTTATCCTAATTTAATCATTTCAACTGTCTTCTCTATTTTGTGTTTCAACATCCCAACTTGAGCTAGAAGCTGAAACAGGAGGATTTAAGGTCATGACCTTAGCGTTCCCTGTCAAACGTAAACACAACAATATAGCCATGACCAATACGGATCCTAAAGTTAAAAAGATAGCAATAAATGCAGCAAAAGTATAAATAACACTTCCTCTCTTCTTTTAGATCTTTTAATAATTTTTGTGATATTTGCAAAATTTGACGGACACTGTTTTTTGCTTATATTTCTGGCTTTTTCAATAATTTTTCTCACCATTTCATTTTTTAGTTTTTTAATTATAGCCTCTAATTTTGTTTCTTGTGTGTATTTTGTTTCGGAAACTGCTCTAATAGTAAGCATAACTTTTTCCATAAGAGTGCCAATTTTGTTTTTTTTATCAATTGGACGTCAAACAGACTATTTTCACTAGTATTAATTCATGTCATACTGAGGTAAATAGGCTGCGGTTTAGTTAAATCTGTTAAGCCAATTCCATCTATTAATGCTTCTGTGTTACAGGGCTTGTATATAATGCCAATCTGAATTATTGACCCTTGATAAATTTTACAATGGAAAGATAATTCATGTCCATTCTGGGTGTAACTCATTTGGACAGGTTTGTTTCCTTTAGATTTTATCATGTTGATAAAATTGCTGCTAGCGTTACATATAGTTTTTTGGGTGCCACAGTTTTATGTAAACTTGATTAAAAGTTTTGTTTTATTTTTAGTGTAAAGTTTAACCACTAAGTGTATTTTTTATAAAACTTGCTTTTTTTCTCTCTTCGTGTTAAGCCATAAACACGGAAATGATTAACTTTGTTTCTAATTACACTTTACCCGATCTAAGTCTAAACTTGCTACTTATAATTAATTCCAGTGCTTTTTTTTCTCTCTTCGTGTTAAGCCATAAACACGGAAATAATTACTAATTTTATATAGTATTAAAGTTATAACAATTAATTGCACAGAATGTCCCAGGAGCACATCACATTAATTTAGCATTAAACCAATTGACAGAAATTCTATGAAAAAGGCCTCTGTCGTACCGTCTTTTCTGGAGTGCTCGTTTTTGCGTTGAGATATTTCGCCTGTGCCTGCAGGATTCACAGTATCACGTCGGGGTCACCAAATTGTCAGTTTTTCCCGGAGGCACACCGCAAACAAAAATCCAGTAGGCTCAAGTAGATCCATAAACCAGGTTCTTTATTTCGACACAGGCATCATTCAAACTGATTCGACACAATCTCCCGATTTTACATCTCCAGAGTGGGCTCTATATACTAGTAGCACACGTCACATTCTCTTAATGATTAGCTTAGAATATACAGACATGAACATGTTATCTGGGTTCAATGAAGACACAGTGTGCAAAATATATATTCTTATCTGATCTTTCTTGGGAAACTTGCATGTGTTGGCGTCCATGTACATTCCAAGTACATCATAACATATCCCTGCCACACTGGCACCCATGAAAACATACAGGTCAAAGTATAATATTTCATGTATAATAATATCATGTTACATGAAACATTAATCCCACAGAATATTCGATCCATGGCAAAAATGTGCTCCAGGTAAAGGGATTGGAGGAAACAACACAGCATAGTGCAGTCTCTAGGTCTAGGTTTGTCCATTGGTCTGGGAGTGAAAGCCAGAGGTAAGACTCACTGATGCACCCAAGCCTTCACAGAAGGAACACCAAACTTGAGCTGTGAATTGCGTTTCCCAGTCAGACACAATATCCACCAGGATTCCATGGAGTTGAGATACATGGTTGGTTATGAGGTCCAGGGTCTCTTTGGCAGTCGGAAGTGTTAGTAGGGCGATGAAATGGGCTGCTTTAGAGAACCGGTCGACAATTGTGAGAATGACTGTGTTACTCTGAGATGTGGGAAGACCAGTCACGAAGTCCACTGCCATGTGAAACCAGGGATGTTTTGGAACTCGTAGCGGTTGGAGCAGATCGGAGGGTTGCGAGTGGAAGGCTCTGCCCCTGGCACACACCTGGCATGCCAACACATAAGCCCTGGTGTCCTTGTCAACCATGGACCACCAGAAGTGACATCTCAAAAGGGAGAGTGTATGATTGCCCCCCGGATGGTAGGCGAACCGTAAGCAGCGGACCCATTCAAGTACCTTGGAGCAGACAGGATCTGGAACAATGAGACCTGGATCAGGTGTTGAGCCTCCCAAACCAGATCCTCAATCTCCCAGAGAACAGCTGTGACCACACAGGCAGGGGATATGATAGGCTCTGGATAGGTATTAGTGTCCTCCTGGGAGAACTGGTGCAAGAGTGCGTCCGGCTTGATATTGCGGGATCCTGGATGATACGTGAAAATTAAGTTGAATCTACTGAAAAATAGTGACCTGCGGGCTTGACGAGAATTTAAACGTTTAGCTGGCTGAATATAAGCTATTTTTTTGTGATCTGTCCAAACCAGGAAAGGATGCCCTGCCCCTTCCAATCAGTGGTGCCACTCTTCCAGGGCGAGCTTGACCGCCAACAATTCTCGATCCCCCCATCATAGTTGCTCTCAGCTGGTGAAAGGCAACATGTGAAAAAGGTACAATTATATCACCAATTGTGTGTGTCAAACCTTTGGGAGAGGACTGCTCCAACACCCATGTCTGAGGCATCCACCTCCACAACGAACTGCCGGGAGGGATCAGGCTAACGTAAAATTTGGGCAGTGGTGAATAATCCTGTTAATTAAAGCTTGGAAGACGGTTGGAGCATTGGTTAACACAAAGGGCATCACTGAGTACTCAAAATGTCCCCAAGGAGGTTTAAATGCGGTTTTCCATTCATCCCCTTCACTTATGCACATCAGATGATAAGCGTTCCTGAGGTCTAGTTTGGCAAAGATGGTGGCTCCGTGTAGTGGCATGAAGGTGGAATCAATTAGTGGCCATGAATATTTGTTTTTAACTTTGATATTATTGAAGCCCCTAAAATTGATACATGGCCGTAATTTTTGAAAATCAAGATCAAGCGAGCTTTTGCCCTTCTGTTCCACGGGAGGTTTCTGTCCTCCCTGAGCTCGCCTTAGGACGGGGATGTTGTCGGGCGGTGGAAGGAATACTTTGAGGATCTCCTCAATCCCACTGTCACGTCTTCCGAGGAGGAAGCAGAAACTGGGGACCCGGAGGCAGACTCGTCCATCACCCTGGCTGAAGTCACTGAGGTGGTTGGCAAGCTCCTCGGTGGCAAGGCTCCGGGGGTGGACGAGATCCGTCCTGAGTACCTCAAGTCTCTGGATGTTGTAGGGCTGTCTTGGCTGACACATCTCTGCAAGATCGCATGGCGGTCGGGGACAGTACCTGTGGAATGGCAGACCGGGGTGGTGGTCCCTCTGTATAAGAAGGGGGACCGGAGGGTGTGTTCCAATTACAGGGGAATCACACTCCTCAGCCTTCCCGGTAAGGTCTATTCCAGGGTACTGGAGAGGAGAATCCGACCGATAGTCAAACCTCGGATTCAGGAGGAGCAGTGTGGTTTTCGTCCTGGTCGTGGAACACTGGACCAGCTCTATACTCTCCATCGGGTCCTCCAGGGCTCATGGGAGTATGCCCAACCAGTCCACATGTGTTTTGTGGATCTGGAGAAGGCATTCGACTGTGTCCCTTGTGGTGTCCTTTGGGGGGTGCTCTGGGAGTATGGGGTCCAGGGCTCTTTGGTAAGGGCTGTCCGGTCCCTGTATGACCGGAGCAGGAGCTGTGTTCGCATTGCCGGCAGTAAGTCAGACCTGTTCCCGGTGCATGTTGGACTCCGCCAGGGCTGCCCTTTGTCACCGGTTCTGTTCATTATATTTATGGACAGAATTTCTAGGCGCAGCCAGGGGCCGGAGGGGGTCTGGTTTGGGAACCACAGGATTTCATCTCTGCTGTTTGCGGATGATGTTGTCCTGATGGCTTCTTCGAGCCAGGACCTGCAACAGGCACTGGGGCGGTTTGCAGCCGAGTGTGAAGCGGCTGGGATGAGAATCAGCTCCTCCAAATCCGAGGCCATGGTTCTCGACCGGAAAAAGGTGGTTTGCCCTCTCCGGGTGGGTGGTGAGTCTCTGCCTCAAGTGGAGGAGTTCAAGTATCTCCGGGTCTTGTTTACGAGTGAGGGAAGGATGGAGCGGGATATTGACAGGCGGATCGGTGCAGCGTCTGCAGTGATGCGGTCGCTGTATTGGTCCGTTGTGGTGAAGAAGGAGCTGAGCCCAAAGGCGAAGCTCTCGATTTACCGGTCAATCTACGTTCCTACCCTCACCTATGGTCATGAGCTCTGGGTAATGACCGAAAGTACAAGGTCGCGGATACAAGCGGCTGAAATGGGCTTCCTCCGCAGAGTGGCCGACAGTGGCCGCACCCTTAGGGATAGGGTGAGGAGCTCGGTCACACGGGAGGAGCTCGGAGTAGAGACGCTGCTCCTACACGTTGAGAGGAACCAGTTGAAGTGGCTCGGGCATCTGCTCAGGATGCCTCCTGGACGCCTCCCTAGGGAGATGTTCTGGGCACGGCCCACCGGAAGGAGGCCCCGGGGAAGACCCAGGACACGCTGGAGGGACTATGTCTCTTGGCTGGCCTGGGAACACCTTGGGGTCCCACCGGAGGAGCTGGAGGACGTGTCCGGGGTGAGGGAAGTCTGGGAGTCCCTGCTTAGACTGCTGCCCCCGCGACCCGGCTCCGGATAAGCGGAAGAAAATGAATGGATGGATGGGCCGTAATGTTTTGTCCTTCTGGGCAACGAAGAAGAATCCAGCTCCTAGGGGTGAAGAGGATGGGCGGATGGTACCCGTGGCAAGAGAGTCCTGGATATACTGTTCCATAGTCTCTTGTTCGGGTTTGGAGAGATTATACGGATGACTGGAGGGCAAGGGAGTGCCGGGCAGTCATATGGTCTCTGAGGAGGAAGAGACAGCGCCCGACTTTTACTGAAAAAGTCCCTGAGATCATAGTATTTGCTTGGCAAGGAGGAGAAATCTGGTTTCATCTGGAGGGCGACTGGAGAGCGAGTTGTTGCTCCCAGCTGGATACAGGGCAGTCTGTAGGCAGTTTGCAGGACAAAAGGGACTCCACTTCGACACCTTTCTCCTAACCCAGTCGATTATGAGGTACCAGCCATGGGTGACCCAGAATGAACGGTGTAGTGGGAGCAGAAATAATATAGAATCACCTGGTTTTATGGTGATTACTGGACAAGTTAACAGGCTTGCTGATATGTGTTACCCTGGCCAGTAGCCTCCCATTAAGAGCTGGGTTGCTTCAGTGGCTCCAGCCCTATTCCAGATTGTTTGGCCACCTGCTGGTCTAGGATGTCCTCCTCCGCACCAGAGTCAATGAGGGCCAAGATGGGTAGGTTAACAGTTCGAAAGCACATCGTAACATCGAGCTGAAATCTATTATGTTTCTTCTCTGGGTTATGTTGCTGACCCACCAGCACTCCCAGCCCTACTGATGGGTGCCCCCTTTTGGCCGAACTGGGCAAGTTGCAAGGAAATGCACATGTCTCCCACAATACAGGCACTCAACAGCCTGGTGGCATAGCAGACGCTCCTCTGCAGTGAGGTATGCTTGACCTAGCTGCATTGGCTCCTCTGGTGGGAGTGTCGCTAGGAGCAGGTTGACTTGTGGTGGCAGAGCGGGACGGTTCACAACTCGGACGGGCGAGTCTCTCTTTGACGACTTTGTAGGCAATTGTCTATACAGTTCGTTAGGGAAATCAGAGATTTTAGGTCGGGTGTGTTGTCTCCAAACCACTTCATCCTTTAATTTGTCACTTAGTCAGCCTTTAATGTGTTGTCGGACCAATCCACCTCCGCTGCCAGTGTCCAAAACTCGATGGTGTAATCTGCCACGGACCTGCAACCTTGAACCAGACTTAAGACAGAGAGAGGCATCAGCTTGGTAGTGTGGGTGATCGAAGACTAGTTTAAACTCTCCCTCAAACCCATCAAAAGTCACATGGTCTAACGCAGTGTTCGAAAATTTTGCCTCTGTCCCCTGGAGTGCTCTCCCCCTCAATAATCCATACATGTACCTTATTTTCGTAGTGTCTGATGTAAAACAGGCTGGACGTTGTTGAAACATGGAAGAGCATTGAAAAAGAAAGCCTCGACAGAATATGGGTCCACATCAGTGCCTCTCGATTCCAGAGTATGTGGCGCCGTGTTGGTCCCGGAGACAACGGCAGTGGCCGCAGGAGCTGAAGGCGGGAGAGTGAGCAGAGCGAAGACCTATTTGGAGAACTGGGTAACTTGCTGGGTCAGGGTGTGGTTACATTCCAGCAGAGTTCAGATGGTTTGTTCGTGTTGCCCTATGACACATTTGATCCAGCCCCAAGTCTAATTGGAGTTTATTTACAGATAAAGTTATGCAAATGAAGGTGGACAGAGCAGATAGTTGAGAGCGGGGTTGTGTGCAGTAGTCTTCGAGCTGGTCGTGGGCAGCGGGGTCAGAGATGAGGGGTTCCCTACCGGTCGAGGTGAACTGAGATGGAGGGTGAGAGGTTCGTACCGGTCATTGAGAGCTGGGTCGGAGACGGAGGCGCAGTGCAGGTTCAGGGAGCAGGATCTGGCAGAGAACAAATATACCCAACTGAGTGAAAAAAGGCATAAATCCGAGCAGAGCAGTACCACTGAGGATACGCGGACGACCTGGTTCTGAGTGTTAGGTCCTCGGTTTCTTTGTCCTTCCCAGGTGCAGTTGATTGTGGAGTAGTTGCAGGTGTGCATTCAAGGAGCCAAATCTCCGCCTAGCTCCAGGCTCTGACACAGAAGGGAGGGCGGAACAAGACAAAACACAGGGCATACTGGGATCTTGACACTTCAGAGCCATATCTTTTTTTCGGCAGGATCTGCAAATTTGTGGCTCATCTTGTTGGTCTTGGTTTTCAAATCCATAAAATGATTCCACACATCAGACTTCACCTTTTTGAATGGAGATTATAAATGTGTGCCATCACTGGGATCCAGATCCACTGCCCACGATGACGGTGACTGACAGTGATGAAGAACCATCCCCATTTTAGGTTCAGAAGCTAAGAGGTTTCATTGCTATGACAGAGGGCCCCCTTGTGTAATGTTGTAATGTAATTAGACTTAAAGTGGACTGGTGTATAGTGATCCACCTTCATCCAAACTAAATGTCAAGAAATGTGTTATTTTAAATGTGAACACTCCTTATGGGTGTCATTTTAATGAGACAGAATATCTTAATAGACTGGCTTTTATTGATTCATTGATACAGGACAAGAAGTTCTCAAATGTGCTTGTTATTGGAGACTTTAATTCAGACATTATGGACAATAAATCAGTGTTTGGCAGTCACTTGAACCAGTTTTGCAAGGGTAATGGTTTAAGACTGTAAACTAAGGCCCACTTGCCTGTAGATAGTTTCACTAACATAAGTGAAGCTTGATACACCCACCACCAAATATGGTTGATATTCCAGGATATACCTGTTTCCGTAAAGACAGACAATTAGGCGAAGGAGGAGGTATGCTGACATATGTTAGAGACACATTTAAATGTTCAGAAATCAAAGTTGACTCCTGTGAGTTAGAATGTCTAGTCTTAAATATTGTCTTGTCACTAAGAATGAGTTTTAAAATTGTAACTTTATATAATCCGCCGTCTTTTAATATATCTTTTTATACCAAGCTGGATGAGATGCTTAAAACATTGAAATATGATGGCCGTTGTGCTTGGGGATTTTAACATTAATTGGCTGGATAAGCATGGTAAACACAAACTGAAAGCAGTCACTTCTAAATACAAGTTACAACAGCAAATTACAGAGCCAACTAGACTAGCAAAAACAAGTAAAACGTTAATAGACCTTGTGTTTACAAATAAACCAGAGTGTGTGATAAAAATTTATAATCTTGTGACAGGATTATCTGATCACAACCTAACTCTGGTACTGAGAAAATTGACAGGAAAGCGGCTGCAGTACCTTTTCAAGACTCCAAAGAATCAAAATTTTAAAGGAATTAAAAAAAAAAGATTTGCCTCAATTTGAAAATGAGATATGTAGTATTAATTGGAATCCAGTCCTACAAATACAGGACTTAAATGATTACTGCAATCTACTGACAAATAATGTAACTAAAATTATTCAAAAATATACAAAACCAGTTAAATCAAGGAAAAAATGCCAGTTAATACCATGGATTACTAAAAATATATATCAATTAATGAAACAAAGGGATCTTGCTTAAAAAAAAAAAATCACTCTCAACTAAATTAAATACTGATAATGCTATATTTAAAAGTCTTAGGAATAAAGTAGTCAGTGAAATGAGAAAAGCCAAAACCAAGTATTTCATGCTCCTGATGGAAGAGTCAGGGGCGAACAGCTCTTGTCTCTGGAAGCACATACAGACACTGACCGAGAAAGACTCTAAACAAGAAAAAGACAGAGGCCTAAAACATTTAAATGTTGAGGAACAGATATCCTTGGATCCTATAAAGATTGCAGCCTCACTAAATAAGTACTTTGTGACTTCAGTAGAACAAATAGCCAGAGGCTTTAAATCAGTAGAGCTCCCAGAAGTCACAGTGGATTAAGCAGAAATGGCATTCATTATGGAACAAACAAATGAAGCTATTAAACAAGTAATTAACCAATTGAAACACTCTAAGGCCAATGACATTTTTGGTCTAGACTCTGATTTTCTCAAAAAGCACAGAGAGTTTTTAGCAAGGCCCCTTACCCATCTCGTTAATTTGTCCATCACTAATGGGGAATTTCCTCAACAACTGAAAAAAGGTCTCATAAGCCCATTTTTTAAATCTGGGGATAAATACCAGGCTAACAATTTCAATTCTTCCTATAATTTCAAAAGCATTAGAAAAGACTGTAGCGGAACAATTAATTGATTATATTGACACAAAAAACATATTTCATTCAAAAGAGTTTGGATTCAGGCCAAAATACTCGACAGAAATGGCAAACTGTTATTTGACGGATATAATCAAAAACAGTTTAGATTGAGGAAACGTGGATGGGGCAGTGTTCTTAGATCTTCGTAAGGCCTTCGACACTGTCAACCACAAGATTCTAATACATAAATTAAAGAAACTCAACTTCTCAGAGCAGGCTCTTAACTGGTTTACATCATATCTAGAGTCTAGAGTACAAAGTGTTCAAGTCAGTGGCAAAACATCACCCCTTCTGGAATGTAAAACAGGCATTCCACAAGGTTCAATATTAGGTCCTCTGCTGTTCTGTCTTTACATCAACGAGCTACCTAACATCTGTAAAGAGGCTGAGTGCCAGCTGTATGCTGATGACATGTCATCTATGTCTCAGCTAAGACTCCAGAGAAGGCTGCAGAGCTACTAAATAAGCAAATGGTCAGTGTCTCACAGTGGTTGGAGGACAACTGCCTGTGTTTAAACCATTCCAAAACTGTCTCTATGTGCTTCTCCTTATGTCAAAAAAATTAGATAATTTTCAGATATTAATAAACCAAAATCAAATCGGCAATGTTGAGCAAGTTAAGTATCTTGGAGTAATTTTAGACAGCCATTTAAAATTTGAACCACATTTTTAAAAAAGTATCTAAGACTATTAGAACAAATCTGAACTGCTTCCGTCTAATAAGACCTTCTGTCCTTTAGTCTGTCCATAAATGCGGCCAAATTGTACTTCCATGCAATGATCGTTTCCCACTATTCATATTGCATCACTGTGTGGGGCCAGGCTATAGAGTCAACTATGAAAAGTGTGGCTTCTCTGTGTAAACAAGCTCTAAAAGTGATGGACAAGAAGTTCATGAGATTTCATTATCGTACAATTATAGAAAAGCACAATCTATTAAGGCAAGGCAAGTTTATTTGTATAGCACAATTCGTACACAAAGTAATTCAAAGTGCTTTACAGAATAAGAAGGACATTAAAATCACACAAATAAAAACATAAATAATCACAAATAATCATCATAAAATTAACATTAAACATTATTAAGCCTCGATAATCTTATTAAATATTCCTTCCTAAAATTGAATTTTAAATGTGTAAATAAACTTGCTCCAGAAATTTTAAGTAATATGATTCAGAGATGTAACCCCCGCGGTGTGACCACAAGAGGCGCTGCAAATGGTGACTGTAGACCAGCTCAATGCAAGACCACCTTTGGTCAAAGTGCATTTGCTGTTAAGGGGCCACAGATCTGGAACACTTTACCTGCCAAACTGAAAACACTCACAGATCTGAGCCAGTTCACCTGCAAAGTGAAGCAGTTGCTAAAACTAAATCAAGCTTTTAAGTAATTTAATTGTGTATTTTTTAACGCTGTAATAATGTGTTGCATGTCTGTCAATATTTTTGTCTGTTTTTATGTGAGGGACCAGGCCTGCAAATTAGCCTTTGGCTAGATGGCTTATGGACATGGCATCGGTTACTGTTTTAAAATGTGGCAATAAACTCTGTTTTGTCCCTTTTAAATAAACATTCATTCATTCATTCATTCACCTCTTAGTTGGAACACTGTATAGCTACAGCAGATGCTCATGCATCGTTGACAGATATGAAAGGGATGGCAACTGCAAAAACTCATAACACAGCAGCTATCAGTGCTATGTGTGATCATATTGTCAAAGTGTTGTGAATCTCTTTACAAAACAAAATCTAAAAAGAAAGGAAGGTCAGGCTGGAATGCCCATGTGGCTGATTTTTACGCTAAGGCAAGAGAGGCTTCCCAGGAGTGGGTACAGGCAGGAAGACCGAGACATGGGCATGTGTTTGAACAAAAGTGGGTCACAAATGCTCGATATACTGTAAGTATGTGGTGCGTTTTATGACCAAAAATGAACGAGCTGTGAGAGTGGACTTGATAGCCAGAAAACTCTCTGTAACAACATGTTTGACTTTTGGAAAGAAGCAAAAAACATGACTGCCACTAAAACATCTCTGCCATATGCAGTGGATGGCACCTCTGGCATTGAGAACGTTTTGGAGCTTTGGCGTCAGCACTACAGTAGATTATTTAACTGTGTTCAGAGTGAGCCTTATATTATGACTGATGTTGGCCATGCAGATATAATCCTGTCACATGAAGTGCTTAAAGCTGTTACCAAACTGTCTAATAATAAGGCCAGTGGGCAGGATGTTTAAAATTTGTCTTACAGGTTTCTTTGTTGATGAATGTTTGCCTGACTCTTTGTTAACTGTGTTGCTAGTCCCTATCATTAAAGATAAAACTGGAAAAGTTGGCAGCTCTGACAATTATAGACCTATAAACCTATAGACCTAGACCTAGTGTCAAAAATTCTGATGGACAGGATCTCACAATTTATTAAATCTACAGACAACCAGTTTGTGTATATGCTCTAAAACTATCTTACAACTCATCAGTTTGTGTGTGTGTTTTCTAGATGTGTTCAAAGCATTGGACAGGGTGAATCACCAAAAATATGTATGAAGTTGATTCAGAAAGGTGTACCCAAATATATCATGCATATTTTAATCTATTGGTATGGACAACAGATAATGCAGATTAAATGAGGAAACAGTGTGTCTGCCCCATTTACAGTGAACGATGGAGTCAGACAGGGATGAACCTTTTCCCGTTTTATTCCATTTGTATCTGGATGAACTGTCAACAAAGCTTGGTTCTTGTACTGATGATGTAGAGTTGGTATTGTTTAAATCACATTGTACACCGTTATACACTACCCTCCTCTGTACTCATTACAAAAAAGCCAGTCTCCTAAGGCTGCAGGTGGATTATAATGACGCTTTACAGGTGCTCTTGAGGATGCCGCGATGGACTAGAGCGACTGAGATGTTTGTCACTGCACAGGTGAACACTTTGCAAGCTATACTAAAAACTTTCATGTACAGTTTTATTTGGAGGCTAAACAAGTCTGAAAATGAAATAATGTCAGTCACAAAAAAGATTCAGTAAATTATGCTATCAGTCTAAGTTGTGGAGACACTGGTACGGTTGTGTTTTTAAAACAGAAATGTTTACTGTTTGTATTGTCACTGCCCTTGTCTGTTTTAAAAATGGACCATGAGTCTGGAATAAAGATGAATTAATTGAATAACAAGGAAAACCACCTAGACACATAGAGAAGCATGCATGGCCCAGGAATTGAACCTGCAACCTTCTTGCTCTGAGTCAGTAGCGTTACGCTAGCCTCTGTGCCATGTCTGTTTCACCCAAGAAATATGGATTTTTGGAAAGTATTTCTGTAACATCAGGGTGCAGTCTGAACATGTTTTGGTACTTAAACCAGGCTGAGTCACTTTGGTCCTTTGTTAGGGTAGAACAAGCTAACAAACTTTACTGTAGATTTCTTGTAGCCAGAGGTAACACTATACAGGGCACAAGGAGTCTAACTGTTGTTACATTGAAGAGTGAAGCATTTTCAATCAGGCCAAAATAATACTGGCTAGATGTGGAAGTTGTTTAATCAGCGGCAGGAATGCAATCTGGTAGCTGTTTGGAAGTTTGGAAATTCGGTTCTAGTTTTGGCCTGTAGTAGACCTTGCTTATAATCCCAATTTAGTTCAAAGGCACTGTACCTAACTTTTACTGTCCTAAAATGAAAAAAAAAACAACAACAAAACAAAACAGAACTAGTTCATTTTAAATTGTTTGCAGGTCCAAAGTTATCCCTCACTTACCTTATGCATTCAGAACACCCTATTATTTGATTATTACTACAATTCCAGGATCCAAAATACAGACTTCTCTAATACTTTATGAAGATGTCTGATCACCAGTGAATCTCAAATAGGCATGATTGAAAAGTGGATTAACCAGTTGAGGGCATGCATGGTCTGTCTGTATCGAGAAAAAAAAAGGGAAAAAAATATCACAGGGGGTTGGAAAACATGACAGATTTCTGCAGAATCAATGAATGAAGCTCTAAACTAAATTAATATTAAATGACAGGTGACCAATGACCTGCTTGGTTTCATATGTGTCATTGAAAAAAAAAAAATCTGATTGCACGATCATGTTTGACCGGGCTCGAGACGCAACTGTGAGAGTGAGGACCAAACTGATATCTATCAGTATAAAAATATAGAGAGATAGCATTCTGGATTTGCCAGACAAGGTTGGTAAAGCCAAAAAAAATCAGATACAGGGCCTTTAAATTCTTATTTTGTCTAAGCCTGCATTTTTAGATCCTGTCTCATTCATGTTTTGACACTAATAATATAAGATGTATATTCTAAGATGGCAAAAAGTTTTGACAACCACTAGATTTTCGCAGTGATGCTAGACACTTCACTAATCCTCTTTATTTCACCATAGTAAGTCTACCAAGCATTTCGTAAACCAGTCTGATCATCAATCATCCCACTAGCTACTATATGTCTGTCTCACCAAGCTAACAGTTTTCCATTAAGTAAGAAAAGTAATTTCTATTAGAAAAAAGACCTAACAACCAACAAATTAATTAGGATCACCCCATACTTCAGAAATCATGTGTGCATTTTTATTTTCAAGAGATACCCATACAGTAGAGTATATGGGGGGCAGGCTGGAGCTTGCATCCAATCCCAGACTTGTCAGAAGTTGCTTTTCCCAGCTATTAGTTAAGCTCCTTTAGAACTCATGCAATGACAGTCCCGCAACATGTCCTCTTTGTCTCCTCCATTGTTTAGGCATCATCCACAGCATTGGAAATCAGTGGGCACTCCATCAGGAATTGAACTTGAGATCTTTCAATTGTGAGGAAGGAATGTTTAATCACAATGTGATACCGTGTAGGGGTTGGGCATAATGGTAAAAAAAAAACAAAAAAACAACAACACACATTTTCATGATAAAGATTTTTTTCTTACCAAAAATAGATAACATGTTTTTTGGTGGTCATGAGACTTCAAGTTTGGTTTAGTCAGTGGGATTTAACACAAACTATTTTAAATGTATTCCTCCAAAGCCTGTACTCTGTTTCAAACCACATGCTTTTACTGACAGGATTGGCTGCATACCTGTAGAATTAAAAATACCCAAATTGATCATTCAAAACTTTCTAACTTTTTATATAGTACCGTACTTTACAACTACTTCAGCTGACCAAAAGTCTTGATCAATTACTGCTGGAGAGACAGCTATGTCTCTTGAGTTCTAATGCCCAAGACTACTACACAAAGTTAACTAAAATGGTGAAAAAAACAATGTATGAAACTATTAGGGAATGTCAAATTTTTCTTATGGAATTTTGAACTTTACTGAATTTTATCAACTTCCTTAAATATCCCCAGGAAGGACACACACACACCCCGACACCCCCCCCCCCCCCCCCCCCCCACACACACACACACACGCACACAATATTGTGTACCATGTTATGTTAGGTTGACTGGAAAAGTCAGTACCCTGAAACTCATCCAGCCTCTGTCAGTTGTTATTGAAAATTCTTGCCTCAAGAAGGTCCCAGGACCGATTCTTGGTAAGGGTGGAGTCTTTCTGTGTGGAGTATGCATGTTCTTTCTCTGTCTAAATCAGATGCTCAAGGATCAACCCAAAAGTTACACATTACACAAAAACTCAAGCTAAGTACTCCTGATCATGATTGTGGTGCATTCGTTTGCCAACTGATCCTGGTTCAAGGATGGGTCAAATACTTTGAATAAATCTATGGTTACAGTAAAATTTACAATCAAATGTGTCCAAAGATATATCTATTGAAGAAACAACAACAAATATCCAGGTGATCATACCTTGAAAATTACTACAAACTATTTCTCTCAGTTTTAAACGTGTCCACAGACGATCCGTCAGACAATAAGAATCCTCACAATCTCCTCAATTTTGTCAGCAAACAGTCATTATCTCCACTTCAAAGACTTGGTGGGAAATTCTCAATGGATTTCAACACAAGACAATTATAGCCTGCACACTTGGCTTGGTACCTTACTGTGTATGTGCTGTATGGGTAGATTTAGTCCATATTTGGGCCAGTTTGGCACTTTTTGCAGTGGGCATGTTGTTGCGTGTTGATAGATGTCAGTGCGCCAATTATCACTGAGTTTTCCACAGCCTGTCCAGACATGCCTGCACTGGTCCACTATTGAAAATCGGCATCATATCTTGGTTTTGTTCATTGATGTTGTAGTCAGTGGTGGAAAGTAACAAAGTACAATTTTTAGGTAGGTACTTAAAGGCCCTATGTTATGCAAAATGTGAGTTTCAAACTGTTATAATGTTGTTACCTCATTAAAAACATACTCAGAGTTGTGTTTTGTTTGATTCACACAAGTTTGAGTCCCGTTTTAGTCTGTCTGCATCTTCAAAGCTCAAATTGCTCTATTCCACTATATAATATCTGTACCTTTTACTCCACTTCACTACTTGTTTGAACAGGACTGAAAAGTAAAAAGTACTTTTTAGCATGTTCATGGTCCTGGCTAAAGGTTTTGAGTACAACTCCCATCTTTGAGCAAACAAAAAAATACATATTTAAATGTAAAGAAATACTGGGAAATGTATTCAGTTGCCAAACTTGCCACTGTTGGCTAAAAATCAAGACAATTTTATGTCTGTGTAATCCCTCAGTCGTCTAGGTTTGATCCATAGCAAAAGACAAAGTTTAATTCTGTCAACTGAACAAATGGTTGTAGGAGTGAAGACTTGTTGCTGCTCATCCAAGCCGCTTCTTCAGTTCTGGCCAGATTGCTGGTGGACAGTGCCTTATATCTATCTGAAGGGAGGGGCTAACTACACCGAAACTGTAAACAGCTATTGTCTCCAGTTTCAGCCTTAATGGCCCTCCCTATTCAACCACCAATTGTTTCTTTTTGTTTGCTTTGGGTCTGAGGATGGAATCATAGATCTGTGAGAGATTATATCTCACGTCCTCCATTCCTGTTTAAGGAAGAATTTTCTTTCCTAACAAAAATAGTTTCTTTAACCCCTCTCAAACCATTTATTTTCTCTGGCTAAGATCTGAACCTCACTATCTACAAAGAAGTGGTTAGAGGCTTTGAGATGGAGATCTACAGCAGACTGCGGTCCAGAGGAGCTCTCTCAACAGTGTCAGTACAAACTCTTATGGAGTGGCTGTTTACTTTCCCCAGTGTAAGGCTCACTGCACTCTTCACTACACTAAATGGAGTAGACCATATTACTTTGTTTATGGCTCAGGGTTTTGTTATTTGGTTTGAACCAGTTACTGTCTTAAAGTGTTTGTAGGTTTGAAATAGACCGGAATCTCATACTGTCTGAAAATTCTCTGAAGTTTTCAGACACACCAACTGCGTAAGGGATAGTTATGCTTTTCCTTCTAGGTTCAGATTCCCTGTTGTCCTGTTTTTTAGCTCTCTTAGATCTATCAAAGGCCCATTTTGGATAGAGACAAGCAGAGATGGCTTTCTCCACATGTTGCTCCTCCTTCACTTTTCCCTCTGTGTTTGTGGGCACCACATGAGCTCTGTGTTGTAGAGTATGGGTCACTCTGAGTTTGTGCTGCAGTGGATGTTGTGAATCAAACAGCAGATATTGGTCAGTGTGTGTGGGTTTCCTGAAGACTTCTACCGGAGTCCACGGTCCTCTTCTATAGTTACTGCACAATCTAAGAAGGCCAGTTTGTTCTCCTTGGCCTCTTCCCATGTGAACTTAATATTTTGTTCCATAGCATTAATATGTGTGTAACAGACCCAGGTTCTGGGCCTGTTGAGCAGATTAAATATACCTGTGAAACACAGGGAAATGATGAGAGGCGACAGTGAAGGTTGTTCTTTGCCACGCTTCTGCCATATTTATTAATACAAACTTGCAACAAAACATAATTTACATTTTATCTTTAACTTTATGGAACATTTACTCAAACTCTACAATTTTACAATTTCTAACAATGTCGGAGTCTTCTGGAGCCCATCTACTAAAAAACTTGAAGCTGCCCATCCAACACACAGCCTCGCCTTAACACGTTTTTCCACACATTTTTTTACCATGCTAAAAACTCAAAAATATACGGTAGTTACCGAATTAATTATTTCCCCACATTTAGCTGTGTTTGTTATTTGTTTTCTGTTACCCATATCATGTGGTTTTTAGTTGGTTACAAACCTGTGAAACACAGGGAAATGATGAGAGGCGACAGTGAAGGTTGTTCTTTGCCACGCTTCTGCCATATTGGAGAAGGGGGACCTCTGACCCCACAAAACCGTCTCCCAAAACGAAGCGCCACCTACTGGCGTGAGGGTGTAATTACTCAAAACATTATCTCCCAAATGAAACTTTTCCATTATATAAAAAAACTAAAACATAATGTGAACACATTACTGTGTGTCACATGTGCAGTAACGGGTTCCAGATCTTGAATTTTGATTTTAGTCCGGTTGTCATCCATGTATCGATACCAATGTGTGCGTGGAGTGCCAATGAGGCCAATGCATCCTGTTCAAATTCTTCCATGTATAAGTTAGCCACAATAGGAGAGACCAGTGAACCTATGGCACAGCTGTGGATTTGCCTGTAGAAGTTCCTTCTAAACTGGAAATATGTGGTATTTAAACAAATTTCCAGCAGTTTGCAGATTTAGTCCAGTGACAGTTTAGTTCTTTCTTTTAGCTTCCTATCCTCCAGTAACCTCCTCTTTGCTGCCTCCACCGCCACAGCTGTGAGGAAACAAGTGAAAAGAGAGGTCACATCAAATGAAACCATGGTCTCACCTGAATCAAATTGAAGATGCTTGATTTTGCTCACAAATTCTGCTTTGTTCTCAATATGGTGCTCTGTGTTGCCCACCAGAGGAGCCAGGATGGTATCAGAAGCTGGAGAAGATGGAAGTCATTGATAGACAGCTGTATTACATAGTCTATCCTGGTGACTCCATTCTTGTATCTATGGCCTCCCAAAAATCCACAAAGAAGGAGTACCCTTCAGACCCATTGTATGTAGCACAGACTCCATCATATACAATGTGGCCAAACATCTGAAGACCATCCTGGCTCCTCTGGTAATGTAGTTGTTTGTAGTATGTTTTATACTGATTTATGTTGTTTTATACTGATTTATGAGAGGTTTTTGTACAAAAAACATATTTGGCATTATATATTTTTTTTAATCATAGTGAAACATTTTATTTAGATTACGCATTATTTCAAAGGGTGGATCCAAAAGATTTGGATCCTATGAGCCAAAAGTCTCATCACTACCCAGCTTTAAACAAATTATAATAAATTGATAGCCTACTAGTTTGGTCAGTGAGTTGTAAATTTGAGATAGGTCAGTTCTAACGCATCTCCAGACGTCCTATGGTCTGCACATATGGCACGTGTTGCATCTTAGTTAAATCATTTAATCATGGTATGGCAGAGCTGTTGGGACTTGTCAGGCTAAGTTAGATGGGAAAAGCTAATGTTGAGCAGGTATTTTCATAGACCTGAAGGGTGTGTGTTTGACAGAGAGGATAAGGGGCTTAGTAATGGTGTCACAACAGTCAACCAAAACAACGCCTGTGCTTTCCCAGACACAGGCTTTGGCTACTGATATGCCATGGTTTAGTCAAGTCAGGATTTTGTAAGTCCAAGTCACTCTCAAGTTGATGTTACTTAAAGAAGGCATACTGTGGTTGAGCCTGCAATGACGTCTTAAATACAGGAGTATAAAGATTACTCAAACATGCATGAATCACTAAATACAACTTTGGCAGGGATAATGAGAAGGGGAAACAACTATAACATTAATAAAAGCTCTAAAAAGTTTATTTTGCACAATAACTCCCCTGTAATGTAGTCTAAGTTGAGTGAGATATATATATATGTGTATATGTATATATATATATATATATATATATATATATATATATATATATATATATATATATATATATATATATATATATATATATATAGAGAGAGAGAGAGAGAGAGAGAGAGAGAGAGAGAGAGACATATATATAATTTTGGCCTGAAAATATTACATATTGTGGCTTTAAAAATTCCCATAGAGTATATCATTATAAGTATATAAATTATTCTGATTTTGAGTTCAGATCTCAGTATACAAGTCCACACAGGGCACTTGTCATTGCTGAAAATCCCACTTTGATTATATTGCTCTGAAGATTTTTGGAGAATTCGTAATTGTGTTGGGGCAAGTTGAGACTGCTCTTCTCTTGTCCTACTGTCTATGAATGCGTCTCAGCACCTATTCTCAGTCATATACACTGCACACCTGGAGATGTCCGCATGTGTAAAAGCATTTTCACAAAAGGACAATATTTAAATAAAATAACTGACAGCTTGTATGGTCCTCTAGTGCTAGGACTAGTTTCACTTTTTACTGCATAGATTAGACTTTTTTTTTTTTTTTTGGTCAATAGCTTAGAGTTACATATTCAAAAATGGCTCAATTGGGGGATTATTGGTGCAGTTGGTCCACTAGCCAAAGTGTGGCTGGTTCATGTCCACCAATGCCATACTTTGTCCTACAAGCTTTGTAGTCCCCATTGCGATCTATTATGGTCTGGGAAATATCTAATTAGCAGCAGACTAAGAATGTTCTGAATAAGTCATTATCAAGAGCAGAATAAATACAAATTGACATGAAGTTGGCCATTTACATTAGCAAATTAGCAGCTAATTGTAATACTGACAATAATAATAAATAATGACTTAGTCACTCCATACTTGGTGGTGGTAAACTCCTACTGGAGCCACAGCTGCCGTGAGAGAAGCAAGGCTGCTAATCTGCTCCATCCGACCATCAGCTATCACTCACACACACACACACACACACACACACACCACACTCTTACTAAGCAATGTAAGTGTCTTGCCTGAGGACACAACAACAGTTTTTGCCACTGGCATATTCCCAGTGTTATCCTATCCAAGTATTAACCAGGCCCAGCCCCGCTCAGCTTCTGAGATATCAGGCTGTGACAAGCAGGTTTGGCCACGTGTACCCTAAAATAAAGTGTCACCCAAACATCTACATACATAGGAAGTTGCAACACAATCATAGACTTTTTACCTATCCTTCTATTACTTGTTTTAACCAGATTTTCTTAAAATTGTCCTTTTATGTGTGTGTTCCTCCAGTACTCTCCTCTACTGAAAAAGCTCTACTGTCAGATCGCTAAGACCTGTCCCATCCAGATCAAGCTGTCGTCGGCCCCGCCCCCCGGCAGCATCATCCGAGCCATGCCCGTGTACAAGAAGGCAGAGCACGTCACAGAGGTGGTCAAGCGCTGCCCCAACCACGAGTTAGGACGCGACTTTAACGACGGTATGTTCATAAAAATACTACTAATACTATGACCAGTACTACCATTATTACTATAATGTAAAAAATATTGGGCTTCAGAAAGGGTATACTTATGACACTGACCAGTTCATTTAAAATTTTTTTGACTGTAATCTTAGGCTAAAGGTCAAGCCATTTTTATCTTAAAGGGCCTATACCCGATTTTATATGAGCAAAATTTGTCTTGCTCCAGTACAGATATGGTGAAAAGCAGCTCTGGAAGTAAAAATAAGTCGCTGTGTATTGTGTGCATGCTGGTTGTTGTTAGCTTTCCTTCATTGTAAAACTCTTCTCTGGTCTCAGAACACTGAAAAAAAAAAAAACGCTTATAAACTTACTGTGGTGAATAATTACTATGTTTGAAATGCATAAGTTAAGTGAGGAATAATTTTAGATCACAGCAATCTGTTTAAAATGCTTCACTTTTTTAAGACAGTAAAAACCAGGTACAGTGCCTTTAAGAAACTAACATAATATTAAAGGTGCACTATGCCATAATATTAAAGGTGCACTATGTCTCCATTGCTTTTCGTGGAACGTTTCACAGTATTTCATATCTATTTAATACAGGTCTTAATCACAGGTGTTTTTAATGTTAAAAAAAGCCTCTAAAAACATACATTTTTGCTGTGAGCCCGGTCACCTCTCCACTGACCTGTAACTTGACTTGGAGACATCACCCACCCACCCATGAGTGCTCTTAAGTCAGGGATGGGAGTTGAGAATTAGCACTTGCTATAAACTCTATATGCATCACATCAGCTGCAATGTTCATGTTGTAACTATGTCAGATTGCATTGTCCCTGTCAAATAAATAAATAAATAAATAAATAAATAAATAAATAAATAAATAAATAAATAAATAAATAAATAAATAAATAAATAAATAAATAAATAAATAAATAAATAATGCAATATTGTTGAACATTGCAGACAAAGCAATTATATCTACATCCTGACAAGCACGTGGCCCAAGTTACACAGTGCACCTTTATTTTGTGTGTGTTTATTACATTCAATATTCATTTCTTCAAGTATCAAATGTACGTTCTCTCCCCTCAGGTCAGACAGCTCCAGCCTCTCACCTTATCCGTGTGGAGGGAAACAACCTGAGCCAGTATGTGGATGACCCAGTGACAGGCCGCCAGAGCGTCTGTGTGCCCTACGAGGCTCCACAGGTCAGGCAGCATAATAAGTCTACTAAAAAAGAAAGGAAAACTGAGAAAAATAGATAAATTTTAAAAAATCCAAATTCCATATTGAAATTGGTTGGCTGATACTCCACAGAGACAGTATGTAGCCTTATGTTTAATGTTTAAAAAAACTAAACTAAAAAAAAAAAAAACAGGTTTCAATCTGAACCTGCTTTGGCTACAGTAGCACTTATTCATGATTGGCTGCAGGTGCTGGTGTTTAGTGACCTTTCAGGTCAAAGAGAGTCATTTTAGGTTTAAACCCACAGGATTTAAACATTGAAACTGGCAACCCAAATGAGAGACTCAAGTGAGGGTCATTCTGCTTTCTGATTAGATGATCATCATGAGAACCAAAACGCCAAATTATAACATGAACAACTTGGCCATGATGGCCAATCTTTTTGTAATTAAGAAATCGGCATTACAATTGTTAAGTAAGAGCTATATTTGATTTGAACAGGTTTACCTCAATGACACAGTTCATGTTAATGAAAAAAATCAAAATCTTAAATACTGTTTTAAATTTGCCCATAATTCTGTACTGATTTATATAGCTGTGGTCCAAAACGTGAAACATGACGATGCAAATGGCGCTCTCTAGTGGTGAAACACAGGAGCACCAGAACTACTTATATAGTATATATATATATATATATATATATATATATATATATATATATATATATATATATATATATATATATATATATATATATTATATATATATATATATATATATATATATATATATATATATATATATATATATACACACACGTGTGGTAAGCCCTGTCTAAAGCCCTGTCTAAATGCAATTCTAATGCCCTTGTGTGTTCCAGGTGGGGACAGAGTTCACCACTATTCTGTACAACTTCATGTGCAACAGCAGCTGTGTGGGCGGCATGAACCGGAGACCCATCCTCATCATCATCACTTTGGAGAGCAGAGAGTAAGTCCACCATCATGTACTGTATCCACTTGTATTCTGTGATCAAAATGCACCTCTAATCTGCTACCTATCACCTCACTCAAATTTAATCCACCCCTTCTGAAGAACATGCAGATGTTGTTGAAAGTTTTCAATAAATATTTAGCTTTGCCCACGACTAAGTCACAGTTTTTAATTTTGTCCCTCTGTGAATTTGAGTTTGACACCCCTCAGACAGAAAAAATTTTAGTCAAGTACTCCCAGCCCTATACCCTATTTACATAAATAGCAGTGGAAAAATAACTGAAATTGTGTTTTGTCAAAGTACAAAAATGTGCTATATTACAAGCACAGCAGCCAAAATTGTAGAAGAAAAATACTACTCACTAGTTACATTTCAAAGCAAAGTTAGTAGCATTTTACATGTATGTATATATATATATATATATATATATATATATATATATATATATATATATATATATATATATATATATATATATATATATATATATATTTTTTTTTTTTTTTTTTTTTTACAATGAGTCTTATATAAACTGATTTGACGTAGTAATTGTAATTAGTTAGTTACTTTCCACTCCTCCTTATACACCTATCTGTGCTTGTGTGTGTGCAGTGGACAGGTGCTGGGTCGGAGGTCGTTCGAGGGCCGGATCTGTGCCTGTCCAGGGCGTGACCGTAAAGCTGATGAGGACCACTACAGAGAACAGCAGGCCCTCACTGAGAGCTCGAACAAGAATAGCAGTGGCAACAAACGCAGTACGTCAACAAACATCTACATTGTAAACATGCATATTGAATTTCCACTAGTATAGTAACTTATGTCTACATTTTGACATTTAATTTCAAATGTTAAAACAACAACCTGTCAAAATTGTGGACACACCTTTTTTAATGTGTGTGGGTTTTTTTTTCCCTTTGTTTTACTACTTTCTACATTTTATACACATATGGAAGACATCAAATATATGAAGCAAGCTATATGGAATTGTGAAGTAAAGATAAAGTGAAATAACTCAACTATATATTCAATTCAAATCCTCAAAATAGCTACCCTTTGCTTTGTTGAGAGTGCTGCAAAACCCTTGGCCTCAATGAGCTTCATAATGAAGTCTCCTGAAATGATTTTCACTTCACAGGTGTGCTAAAAGTGCAGAGCAGTGATCAAAGCAAAAGCATGGCTATTTTTTTTACAAATCTAAAATATAAAACAAGTTTTCAGTTATTTTGAGTTTCTTTTTTTATTTACTACATTCAATATGTGTTCATTCATAGTCTTGATGCCTTCAGTGAGAAATAAAGAAGAACAATAAATGTGTGTCCAAACTTTCTGGGAAGTATATATCAATAATGATACTTGGGAATGAGTATCAATACAAATTATTAGTTTTATATCTCTGCAACAGTATAATATAAAGTATGGATATATTTCAGCATGGATTGGTTAACTGACTTCTATGTTAGTATATGACTCCCACTATGAGTCCCACTGTATAGAAAACAAACATGTCATGTCCAAATGTATTTCTCCTGTTCACAGACTTTAAACAGAGTCCATCAAGTATTCCAAGTCCCAACATAAATATGAGGAAGAGGCGGCATGGTGAAGAGGAGATTTATTATATTCCAGTGAGACTATTTCTACTACTACTAATGTGTACTAGTATTGTTTTGTTGCATGTTAGCTCAACATTTAAGTTGCCTACTCTGGAAATGCAGCCATTAATCATTTTTGCCACCTTGTTTTCACCTGTGTCTGCACTCTCTCTTGTTCAGTCATAAGACATAACATTGGATGTCTTTGGAGAGTATTAACTTCCATAGCTTCAGACCCCATAAACAGGACTGTAGGTCTACAAGATGCTTAGGTCTGTAGGTCTACAAGATGCTTTACACTGCAGAGATGTAGTGCAACAGTGTCATGTCAAGTGTTTCCACATTTGCCATCAGCTATTGTTGTTAGTCTCATTTAAACTGCTAAGATTCTTTAATTATTCTTTTGTTTTGCTGACTACCTTGTTTTCCAGGTGCGCGGGCGTGAGAACTTTGAGCTCCTGATGAAGATCAAGGACAGTCTGGAGCTGATGGAGCTGGTGCCTCAGCCTCTGGTGGAATCCTACAGACAGCAGACACAGCAGCAGCTCATCCAGAGACCGTGAGTACAATAAACTGTGGATTATGAGTTACATTTACTATTTTTAACAAACTTGGCTTTCTACTAACTAGTTTTGTCACACAATAGTAGTTTCAAGAGCTGTAATTGACAAAAAAATAACTAAAAATCTTGGTCAACTCAAGTCATGTCCTGTGCATCAATTAGTTAACTAAAATGGGCAGTGGCATTAGCAAAATACTCAAACCTAAATGATCCCACCATATTTGACCCAAAAGTACACCAACAAGACCGGGAAAGTACTAGTAGACTGTATTTTTTGTAAAAAATACAGAATTAATTAAATCTACATACTTAAATCTCCATCTAACTCACTGCATGCATTCTCCTTACTGCTTATTTTTTCATAATTCTGTTAAAATAATTAGTTGAATGATGATACTGCCTGGCCAAAAAAAGTTGCCAACAAAAAGAAAAGGTCACACACTTTAATATTTCATTGGACCACCTTTAGCTTTGATGACAGCACTCATTCGCTATGGCATTGTTTCGATAAGCTTCTGCAATGTCACAGATTTATTTCCATCCAGTGTTGCATTAATTTTTCACCAAGACCTTGCATTAATGAGGTTGTCTTACCGCTGCACAAAGCGTTCTCCAGCACATCCCAAAGATTCTCAATAGGGTTAAGGTCTGGACTGTGTGGTGGCCATTGCATGTGTGAAATGATGTCACATGCTCCCTGAACCACTCTTTCACAATTTGACCCTGATGAATCCGGGCATTGTCATCTTGTAATATACCCGTGCCATCAGGGAAGAAAAAATCCATTGATGGAATAACCTGGTCATTCAGTATATTCGGGTAGTCAGCTGACCTCATTCTTTGACCACATACAGTTGCTGAACCTAGAAATGACCAACTGGAGGACCTATTTGCTTAGTAAAATCCAGGTGGCGACTTTTTATTGGCCAGGCAGTGTATAAATTTGGTTAGCTAAGACTCCATCAACCGACAACAGTATAACTTCAGATACAGTATGGTGTAATAAATGCTTATAAATGCTTAGTCTAACCATGTTACATATCAAGATTTGAGCATTTTGATGCTTTCTTTCTTCCCTCAGAAGCAACATAGCGTCCCCTTTGTCTTACTCTCCTCTGTCCAACATGAACAAGCTCCATGGAGGCCTGAACAAAGCCCCTTCAGTCTCTCAGATGGTGGGACAGTCCCAACAGAACTCGCATATAGGTGAGTGGCATAGATATTATAGCTAAATATACAAGTAAGCCAATAATAATTAACTATGTGTCTGTTCTGTCTGGAATTGACTCAATAAACAAACTGAAATGAGAAAAATAAAACAATTTCATTTTATAAATTAATAGGTATAATTTACTGGGTTTGTGATTGATTTAAAAACATAGACTTTATATATAAATGGACATACCTTATAACTGCTAGCCTCAATGAGCTTCATTTGGCACAGTTGAACACTATGGCTGATGTCACACTCCCTTAGTCCACTTCTTTATAGTCTATGGTTTTAACTTTATTATCTTATTAGTTAAGTGATTAGTTAAGTTATTTCATCATATTTTTGACTTAATAATTTCTTGCTTCAATTTTATAAAACAAATAGGCCTGGAACTACCAAACCATACTAGCGCAACATATGATCCAAGTATGGCAAAAATGATTTATAAAATGTTCATCTTCTGTAATGATTGGATTGAAGTCTTTATTTTCCATCAGGTGTCAGATATGTTTGTTTTGTTTTTTTTGTTTTGTTTTTTGACAATGTTTTGCACACCTCCAGTGAGATTTTTGACCATTCTTTATTTCGGTTTGGGGTTAGAAAACCTGAGTCTCTCTAAAAACGTATTTTTTATCAAGTCTTCAGTGTTATCATATACTTATCATGTGTTTGACTTTCTCCATGGTGTTTTGTTTTCCATTATCTACACAAATGCCATATCCATCTCCAAGATGAGCTAAAATCAATATTTGACTGATATTGATATGTATATATTTGACTACTTCATTTGTAAACAGACATAGGAAGCATTTATGCACTATATAACCCTTAATCACACCTTCAGAAAAATTATGTTGTGGGTACATCATAAGCCATAATCTTGCAAATGCATTATTGTTGTTTTGCCAATGGTCAAATTCCAATCAAATTCATGTTGTGAGACTTGAGTACATTTTTGCTCATTTGAGAGATTCCTTAAAAGAATGTAATTGTAAATGGACAAAAATTCAAAGCCACTAACACTTTGTTGTTTGTCTCTTCTCGACAGGTGCGGGTATGCTCAACAGCCACCACATGCAAACCAATGGAGACATGAACGGAGGACACAGCAGTCAGACCATAGTGTCCCACTGCAGCCCGCCCCCCAACTATAACCCTGACCCCAGCCTCGTCAGGTACATCACCCTGCAATGACACCACCCCTTAAACCAAGGGCATTCCCATCATACCTGTAGACCTAGGACTTCCCTTCACAACAAAAGTCCAACAACACTACGTTTATACATCACGTGCACACTCTAACTTCTAACAATCAAAGACTAAGTGCCATCCCAATATGCCTATAGACCTAGAACACTGCATTCACTCGTATAGACCAAGGACACTACCTTGACCTCTAATGAACATTGACACTACCCCTAAGACCAAAGACTCTCCCTTCACACCTGTTGACCAAGTCAAACTTTCCTAAAGTCCAAAGGCATTCACTTTGCCCCTCTAAACCAAGTACACTGCCTTGAACACAAAACTCCAAGAAAAGTCCAT
Organism: Periophthalmus magnuspinnatus; assembly: GCF_009829125.3. Lineage (NCBI taxonomy): Eukaryota > Metazoa > Chordata > Actinopteri > Gobiiformes > Gobiidae > Periophthalmus > Periophthalmus magnuspinnatus. Next base: position 3,497,601 of record NC_047132.1, read on the forward strand.
TCATCTTGGCAGACCCAGGACACTCTACTGACCACTAATTACACTCCATTCACCAAACATGTCCTTGGACACAACATTGTACACTTTATAAATAAAGTTTGATTGATTGAGTGACACCTTACAATCAAGGGCACTTCCCTCTCCGGTTAGCGTCAGTGAAATCCATTCAGCCCTGAAGGCCAGGTACACTCCCTTGACCAAACAGTATAAGAACAGTGCATTCATCATTTAGACCAAGAAAACTCACCAGAAAACTAATGACTGTTTACTGTTTGTAACCCTGCACTTTTTTAAGGACTGTAAGTCGCACCAGCCAAAAAATACATAATAATGAAGAAAAAAACATATATAAGTCACACTGGAACACAAGTCTCATTTTTTGGGGAAATGTATTTTAGAAAATCTGAGACCAAGAATAGACATTTTATCTTTAAAGGCAAGTTATAATAATAACACAAACATAGACAACAACAGGCTGTCTGGTATGTTAACGTAAGATATTAACAGTTAATCAGATAACTAAAGCATAAAAAACAAGGTAACAAGCTTACCCTAGATCTCACTCCAAATCACTAAATTCATTAAATTCTTCATCCTCGGTAGCGCGTCTGAACAGCTCCACCTGCTCCAGAAGTAAATGGCTGCCATACTGGTACTACTGACTACTATTTCGCCTATTGCGGGTTATTTTTAAAATAAACGATAAACGAGGGACCACTGCAGAGAGCAATCTTACAAGTTTTTCTCATTCTCAGTGTATGGACAAGCTGTGCCTCATGTGGAAGCTCAGAACCTCCAGAATTCACTCACTGAGTGGCAGAGGCTGCACAAGCACTCATTCATGATTGGCTGCAGGTGCAGGGGTTTAGCTAGTGAGGCTTCTTGTCAGAGTCATTTTAGGTTTAAACCAAGACGATTTCAGCATTGAAATTGCTGACCCAAACCAGAGACTGAGAGACTGATTGTTGCTTGGACACCAAAGTATAACATAAGTATAACATCTAAGGTTTTTGTAATTAAGAATAAATCAATATTTCAGTATAAGCTATATGTGATTTGAACATGTATAGCTCATATATGAGGACACAATTAGGATTTTAAGATCTAACTCTTACATACAGTTCCTTTAAAACTAAGTAGACTCGCTTGACTACAGAGGTTCCAGATTCACCCTTATAGGACACTCCCTTAAATTCTAATGACCTCATACTCCTTTCACACCAAAGTCCAAGATACAAAATCAAGGGCACTTATTTTACCTCTAATGACTGAAGACAGTGTCATTACCCTTGTAGATATCACCCTCCTGACCGTGAAGATCCAAGATGATCCATTTATACCTAAAGTTATACCTAGAGCATTCCCTTTACCCCTAACGCCATAGGAGTAAAGGGACCTAACACACTCCACATTTACACTTCTTCCTATCTTATGATAATCTCACTTCATCCCTTCATATACACAAGAAAAAAAGCAAAGCCATTCTTCACTTCTCAAGAAAAAGGATACATCCTCCACCCCTATATCAGTCTGTCCAACCCTAAAGACCAGAGCATGCACTTCTGATCACTACTGTTAATGTTTTGTACAGTTTTTTGTCATGTGTGTAAATAGTTCTTTGTGTGTATCTCTTTTTGCCATAGCTGCTCAGATTTTCAGATTTGTGTATTGTTATAGTAGCAGCTAAAACATCTATTAGTAAATTATTTGCTAGTTTAAACTTTACAACTAATTGATAAGGCTTCCATCAAGTGTAAATGTTGATTATGTATTACCATTTTGTGCTGTAGCTATTCCTTCCCAATAGAATTTATTTAAAGGTACCATCTGATAATTCGGTTCTCTTAACTTTCCTTTTACCAATCTGTAAATTGTAACATTACCCTTTATTTCAATTTGATGTATTTTGCCAAATTCTAATGACGGATGTAAGATAAATAAAGTTTTTATCAACAGAAAACATTGGTTTATGGGTCATTTATATAACTGCCAAAACAGTAATACAGTTATCATAATTATCTAGCATTATATATAATAGATGTTATAATAGATTTGTTTTAGCAAAGTTGTTTCCACACATGCACACTAAAATATATGCAAATATAACTTAATATTTGCTTATTACTTAGCAGTCTAAGCAGTCCTGCTTTTCTCCCACAGTTTTCTGACAAATCTGGGCTGCCAGAACTTCATCGACTACTTCACTTCACAAGGGTTCCAGTCGGTCTACCATCTTCAGACACTGTCCATGGAGGTAACTGCGTCTCTCTTTGACTGTCAATCTACAGTATAAGAGTCCCTGAGTATTGATACTTTATAGTGACATCACCCTGCCACACACGTTTTTAGGCAAGAAAAATTAAACAACCCATTTTCAAGAGCTTGGTATCAATACAAACACCCATGCCCCTGTGATTGATTTTCAACAAAGAAGGTTAACGTTGATTACCTAAAAAACTATCAGTTTGTGACAGTAATGTTGTTTGAGAAGGACTTCAGCTCACCTGTTGTAGTTCAACTAAATCAATTATTCATGGTCAAAATGTGTTAAAACAAAGCTCAGATTAAAGAACCTCAGATTGAGCAATGCCTTCAGTTAGCATCATCCCCCAAGGAATGTTGACGTGCAGCAAAGTATGACTTTGACACTATGTTTCTCCCCTCAGGAACTGGGAGCTTTGAAGATCCCAGAGCAGTCCCGTCTAGCCATCTGGAGAGGTCTTCAGGAAATGAAACAGTCATCTATCCCCATGGCTCCCTCTGCTCACCATCACCACGACTACCATGGCCAGCAGCTGCTCCGCTCTAGTAGCAACATGGCCATGGCCACAATGGGGGCAAGCGGAGGGGAGCTCCAGCGTCAGAGGGTCATGGAGGCCGTGCACTTCCGGGTCCGGCACACTATCACCATCCCCAACCGGGCTGTGGGGGCTGGGGGCATGGCCACAGATGAATGGGCGGACTTTGGCTTTGATATGCCGGACTGCAAGATGTCCCGCAACAAACACTCTATCAAGGAGGAGTTCATGGAGAGCGACGTTCACTGAGGAGATGGGGTTGCTACTATTGTCCAAAAGCAGATCATGTACAAGATATGGTATAAGCATCATATTGCTGTTTCTGATAGCCACAAGAGTCAAGAGACCTGTAGAGTTTGAATAAGATGGGGCAGGTTTTATGGTGGTTGCTTAAATTAAAAGTGTACTATGTAGCTTTTCGAGTTGGTCGTTATTGTTTTGCCTGGGATGTTCCACAGTATAGCATTCCACTTTAGGTCATATCTGTGGAGAGACAACACCACTCACAGTAAGAAAGCACTTTTTTAAGGTTAACATTAAAACACTTGTAATTGAATGTATGCAAGATGTAAGTTTAATGCCAATAATGTTAATGTTCCAGTGTATGGCGTGAAACTTTTTTTAAGTAAATGTCGATGAACAGGGGCCACCACAAAGCCAAGATATGCCCAATGTCAAATCTATGGACAGGCAAATAAATACAAGCTAGATAAGTTTATTGCCATACTGTGGAACATTCTAGGCAAAAATAACATCATGGATACAAGTAGGTAATGGACCCTCCAACAGAAAAAGTTACGTAAGTTACATTTGAGTTCAGAGAATAATAAATCTTGTCCCTAAATGGCTAAATCCCAAATTTGTGGAATTTGTTTGGATAATACCAAATTGTAGATCTGAGAATACCGTTAAAAATCTCATTTGACTGTTGGACATCTTTATATTCTAGATTTTGAAAACATTTTGCATATATTCAACTATAGGCCTGTGTCTGATTTGTACTGCAGAAAGGCAATGCTAGAATACATTTGATTTACTTAAAAAGCAAAGGTGTCATACTTTTGGTGCAATATATTACACTTGATATATTAGGTCCATTGACATTTCAACATTTTTTACCATTAGTCTACAGTTCTCATCTGACAAATTGCCAACTGTTATCATTTGATTTATTTATTTCTATAGTTGTACAAATGTAAATACAGCGTCTTGTAAATGTTTTGTATTAGATTTTCAATGGGGCTGCACTGTAAATGTAAATGGAATCTTGTGTTGGTGTAAATGTTGTTTTTGTTTTTTTTTCTTGAATAGGTTGCATTTATGTGACATCACAACATATATATATATAGTAAATGTTACAAACTGAAAAAGAAATCACAAATGACAGAGAAAATGAAATAACAAAAAGGGGATGCCTCTAGCTTTGTCGTCAGTACACAAATTTCCATCCAAAATGCAGGAACAATTCATGTGTAAAGGAAGTTTAAACATTCATTTAACTACATAAGATTTTACACTATATTTGTAATTGTCAAATAATAGTTATTACTATCACATCCTAATGTGTAAAGTACATATAGCTGGGTCATCATTGACAGTATTTTTGCTAGTTAACAGTTAGGACTGCAGGATTTCTTCTACATATATCAAATCTGCTGCCTTTGTCCAAAAATAAAGTCAATCAAAAATCACCAAATTTAAGAGAAACTTAAACCTATCTTGACCTATGTTGATATTCTGAAATTGTGAAATAACCAATATTCTAGAATGTGAACGCAACCTATTGATAGCAGTGATGCTAGAGGTGTTCTACATATGTCTCTATGGTGGAATGTTCAGCAGTTACCATGGAGACATAATGCACATAATGGCAAACACTGTCAAAATTTTTTAATTTTGTCTCAAAAAAAACAACAAAAAAACAAAAAAAACAAAAACGTAAACAATTAATTTTTAGGAGGCTGTGATCAATATAAGCGTCCATGGTCCTGTTTAGGTGTTTGATTTTCAACAAAAACGGTGAGTGGCTAATGCTAGCTAGCTTGTGAGTATAAGCTAGCTAGCATTAGCTAAAAATTTGTTCACCTAGATAGAAATTTGAGAATTTGTTCACCTGTTGTAGTTCCAGCTAAGTGAGTTCTTTATGGTCAGATTGTGGTAAAATAAAGCTCAGATTAAGTCTAACAGAGCTTCAGACAGACCAGACCCTACAATTAGCAAAACACCCCCAGGGAATGTTGATGACATCAGCTTCCAGACTTCCAATACTTAATTCACATGCATTTTACTCTTTAATTTATTTAATTTTATTTACTCTCCACTGATTTCACAGAAAATCACCAGCCTCCTGTTGTGCAGTCATTTAGAGTACATAATATCAATGGGGTTTTTTTTTAATGTCAGATGCCCTTCCTGAAATTTGTTATTGTGCTTTTAATACTGTTGTGTGGGGCATTTCTTATTGTTACAAAAAGTGCAGATAACACAATACTAAATAATCAAAGTCAGTATTATAACCATAGAACTATAGTTAAAATATTATTTGAACATTGTAAGCATTTTTGTCTTTTGGTGTATTGTGAAAAGGCCTTGCAGGTACTTGGCGCCTACTTCATGGCACTTGAAGATTTCAAATTAGGACATTCCCCTCTTTAAATATTAGTAGCATTTACATGTAAAGTTAGTGTCAGTTTGGTGTGATAAATAAATCAAATATAACATAATTTTGCTCACATTTTCACAAAACATTGGTCAGAGCACTTTACCACTTATATATGTCAGGACTCACTGTGCTAACAATGATCAGTATTATGTGTAAATGTAAAAATGTGACTTTGTATATGTATGTTGTTATATCCATGGGTAGTTTGTATCTGTTTTTGTAAAGAATATTATGGGATGTACCAGTGTAACTTTCAAATGTCAGTTTTTGATGTTGTTCAGTGTTTTGCTATAAATCATGGACTCTCACTCTGGTTATTGATTAATAGTTTAATATATATTTTTAATTGTCTCAACAATTATGAAACAGTAAATATAGCTTTAAATATAGCTTTAAAGCTACCATCTGTAATTAGATCCGTTGACCCAGATCTGCTATATTCTCATGTCATCACTAGACACTCTCTATGTTACTGCTGTCTGATAGTGTGCCAGCATTACCCTGACAGAAGATCAGAGAGCACAGGTGAGCCAGAACAAAGGCCACATCTGCCATTCTCCCCTTAAAAATAAATAACATATATATATATATATATATATATATATATATATATATATATATATATATATATATATATATATATATATATATATATATATATATATATATATATATATATATATATATATTATATAGTGCAGAAGGTCATCGACAAAGATGTCGGTGTACCAGGAGCTGGTAGACTGAAGAGTTACCCGAGACTGCAGAACCCGTAAGACCAAACAGTGCATTGCCTGGATTGATTACAAGATAGCCTATGACTCAATGCCAGCGATCACTGAATGCCTGGAGCTGTACAACATCAACGGGACTCTAAGAGCCTTCATTGCATTGCAAACTGAGGTTGCAGAAAACAAGTCTTGAGGCCAATGGCAAGCTACTTGCACAAGTGACCATCAAATGTGGCATATACCAAGGAGACGCACTGTCCCCACTGCTGTTCTGCATAGGCCTGAATCCCCTCAGCCAAATCATCAGCAACACTGGCTATGGATACCGACTCAGGAATGGGGCTACCTCCTCTACATGGATGACGTCAAGCTTACGCTAAGAATGAGCGAGACATGGACTCACTGATCCACACTACCAGGATCTACAGCACAGACATTGGAATGTCATTCGAGCTTGAGAAGTATAGCCGGATGGTGACAAAGAGAGGGATGGTAGTCCACACAGAAGGGGTCTCACTCCCACAAGGGACAATAGCAGACATTGAGAACAGTTACAAGTAACTTGGTATCCCACAAGCAAATGCCAGCCTTAAAGAGGAAACAAGGAAAGCAGCCATGGCCAAATACCTCAGACGAGTAAGGCAAGTCCTAAGGAGTCAGCTCAATGGCAAGAACAAGACCCAGGCAATAAACAGCTACGCCCTGCCAGTAATCAGATACCCAGCAGGAATCATAAGCTGGCCAAAGGAGGAGATACAGACAACAGATGTTAAGACCCGAAAGCTCCTGCCCATGCATGGCAGGTTCCATCCCAAATCCAGCACCCTGAGACTGTACGCGAGCTGTAAGGAAGGAGGCCGAGGACTAGTGAGTGTGAGAGCTACAGTTTAGGATGAAACATCCAAGATCCATAAGTACATCATGGACAATGCCCCAACAGATGACGTACTCAGCGACTGTCTCAGACAGTGGAGCGCAGAGGTGCTGGGGGAACCATAATGGAAGGACAAGCCCCATCATGGGATGTACCACCGGAACATAACTGAAGTGGCTGATATCTAGAAATACTACTAATGGCTTGAGAAAGCTGGACTGAAGGACAGCACAGAGACACTCATCCTGGCTGCACAGGAGCAGGCCTTGAGCACCAGAGCGATAGAGGCCCAGATCTACCACACCAGAGAAGACCAAAGGTGTAGGCTGTGCAAAGAGGACAATCCAGCACATAACTGCAGGCTGTAAGATGCTGGCAGGGAAAGCATACATGGAGAATGATCGAGCCAAGATCCTATGGGACTTCCGGATACAGACAGACAGAATGGTGAGGGCAAACCAACCGGACATTGTGGTGGTGGATAAAAAACAAAGCAAAGCCGCTGTGGTGGACATCGCAGTACCAAGTGATGGGAACATCAGGAAAAAGCAACATGAGAAACTAGACAAATATCAGGGGCTCAAAGAAGAGGTGGAGAAGGCCTGGAAAGTGAAGGTATCAGTGGTGCCTGTGGTCATCGGAGCACTTGGGGCAGTGACCCCCAAACTGGAGGAGTGGCTACAGCAGATATATATATATATATATATATATATATATATATATATATATATATATATATATATATATATATATATATATATATATATATATATATATATATATATACATACACACACACAGTTTCACTACTTAAGTTATTTTGTGGTTATTTTGTTCTCTTCTATTATATTGCAAAGTGTGAGCTACTGTGTCCACGTAATTTAGTGTCTTTTTTTTTTTTTTTTTTTTTTTTTTCATAAACCTCATTTGATCAATGTATTATACAACGTTTTCAGGAGTGATTGTCAGTGTTGGGCATCTTACTTCAAAAATGTAATTAGTTATAGTTACAAGTTACTAGGTAAAGTAACTATGCTGTTACTTATTATGTTAAAACAATAAAAACACAACAGATGTTTACCTTTAACATTTATTTCACTTTAACAGATTGCAATTATATTGCATTTGTTTACAAGTAAATTATAGAATGTATCAAAAAAAATATATATATATAAAAAAAATTCATTTGAAGTGCAAATAAATCAACATGTCACACAATTTCAGACAACTGAACTTCAAGTATTTTCTTTTTCTTCATTAAAATAAACAATAACATTAAAGTGCTTACAGTAAAATACTGAAAAGGTTCATTGCCATGTATTGCAAAACTAAGGCATTCAAATGTAAACAGTGTAAAATAAGACAAAACCTTTAAGCTTCTCAGAATCAGAATCAGAATCACTTTTATTGATCCCCGAGGGGAAATTCTCTTCATTACAAATGCCACCGACCACAAAATAGAAAATTTTCAAATAAGTAGCGTCCTAATAATCCCGTGTTAAAAACAATAAGAATAAAATAGAGTCAATAAATAATTAAAATAGAGTCTATAAATAATTTACATAACAACATATTTGGATCAATGTACAGACAGTAAATGGGATATTGCAGTACTTGTATGTGATCAGTTACAGCCTCTCAGTCTCTCAGTGGAGCAGCGTGGCTGAACGAGCTCTTCTGATTGGCCAACACCTTGTGGAGGGGGTGGAAGAGAGAGTCCAGAATAGTCCTGATTTTGACCAACATCCTCCTGTCCGACACAACAGTCAGAGAGTCCAGCTCCTCCCCCACAACATGGCCAGCCTTCCTGATGATCTTATTGAGTCTATTAGTGTCCCTCACGCGCAGACTGGTGCCCCAGCAGACCACAGCGTACATGATGGCACTGGCCAACATAGACTCGTAGAACATCCTGAGCATTGTCCTGCAGATGTCAAAGGACCTCAGCCTCCTCAGGAAATAGACCCTTCTTGTAGACAGCGTCCACGTTTCTGCTCCATTCCAGTTTATTATCCAAGTACGTTCTCAGGTACTTGTACTCCTCCACCACGTGTACACTAACCCCATGGATGGAGATGGGAGTCACAGCAGCTTTGGTCCTCCTCAAATCCACCACCAGTTCTTTTGTCTTGGTCACGTTGAGTTGAAGGTGGTTCTTTTCACTCCAGGTGACAAAGTTGTCCACTACAGTCCTGTACTCCCTCTCGTCACCACCGCTGATGCATCCCACCACTGCAGAGTCATCAGAAAACTTCTGAAGGTGGCAAGTCTCACTGCAGTAGCTGAGGTCTGTAGTGTAGAGCAGGGGTCACCAACCTTTTTTAACCTGAGAGCTACTTTATGGGCACTGAGTCATACGAAGAGCGACCAGTTTGAGACACTCTTCTGAAATAACACATTTTCTCAGTTTGCCTTTAGTTATACATTATTAATAATGATAAATGATAATCATCTATGTGAACACACTGATCATGTTGCAAGACACTGATCACATTAATGATTTCTCAAAATAATTATCAACAATGAGCGAGGAGGGAAACAGATATCAGTATTCAGCACTTTAACTTTACTAATCTTAGTAATTGTTAAATTTCCAGATGACACTTACATCACTACATCTCATAGGAAAAGTGTCCCATTTTCACTATCCACTGACAAACCTTTTTAACAAAACATAAATAATATACATTGCACCATGTTTCATAAAGTTATCAATTATGTAATGTTAAAGAAAAATAAGCTTACATATTTTTAAATAAATCTCGGTTGCGTTGTGTGACTTTTTCACCGGTGTCGTGAAAAAAGCCTGTTGTTTACCCAACGCTGCGTTTAGCTCTGGGCTTGTTCTGCCCATAGTGCGCGTCCCTGTGGGGAGTACGCGTCCCCGTGGGGAGTTAGTGTGGAGTTTTGTGAGACGTAGTGAAATGTCCCTCCACATTGTGTCGCTTTGCCGTCACCACAGTCGCTCCGCAGATGAGATACGCGCAGGTTTCTTTTACAGTCTTAAATCGTTGTGAAAGTGATCTCTTTATTTTCTACCATGTTTTGGAGTAAGAAACTGCATTCAGTGCATCCTCACAGCGCTCGTGAGCGGAGCACTGGTTTTGTCACGCGCACAATACTGACCTTTGAAGTGAGTAGGTCAAAGTTCACCTTAACTTATCTAAACTTCACATATAATGAACATATGTTTAAGATATTGTCATTTTTAAATCTATATAAACGCAAGGGTGATAAAAAAAAAAAAAAAAAAAAGCAACAGAGTAAAATTAAATTTTAGATGCAGCTCATTAGTGAGTTGTGCTATTTTTAGAACCGGTCTGCGGGCGACTCATGTGGGGCTTGGGGGCAACATGGCGCCCGCGGGCACAGGGTTGGTGACCCCTAGTGTAGAGAGTGAAGAGGAAGGGAGAGAGGACTGTCCCTTGTGGAGCCCCGGTATTGCTGACCACTCTGTCTGACACACAGCCCTGTAAGCGTACATACTGTGGTCTTCCAGTAAGATAGTCCACAATCCAGGACACCAAGGAGTCATCCACCTGCATCACAGCCAGCTTCTCAGCCAGCAGAGCCGGCTTGATGGTGTCAAAGGCACTGGAGAAGTCAAAAAACATGACCCTCATAGTGGTAGCCGGCTTGTCCAGGTGGGGGTAGACTCTGTGGAGTAGGGTCAGGATGGCGTCGTCTACTCCGAGGTGGGGCTGGTAGGCGAACTGGAGGGGGTCCTGCAGATGTTGGGCCCTTGGCCGCAGCTGCTCCAAGAGGAGTCGTTCCAGAGTCTTCATGATGTGGGAGGTCAGTGCCACAGGGGGTCGCTGGGGTGCGGAGTTTTCGGGATGGGGACGGCCAGACACTGTAATTCTGTCCAGTATTCAAATATTAATCACTTTTATTTCAACATAAACTGAACTTTATCCATCTCTTTAACATTCATTAAAAGATTCACACAATCCCTACTAACACTTGTCTATTCCTTTATTTATCTATCTATCCATCCTAACGATTGGACCAGTGGTTGTATCTTAGAAGCAGGATCTTTCAAACCTCTGATCTGAGCCTGTTCCTCTTTGGAGACAACACGGTCACGTTTTTGATCAAAACAGAACTCGGACCCAATCAGCTGTCAATGAACGTGTGGACAGGACATCATTTCCCATCATGCATTAAGCGTTTGTAGTCCATGCAGGCGGCCACAGTCGGTGGAGAGCTGCTGCGCTCGCCTTGCTCAGAAACTTCCCTTTACCGGCACACAGGTTACGGCCGTGTCTCAATTCGCCAAATGCACCTTTTGAAGTACTCTTCAAAGTGTAGTTTGAAGGTTCTGGTCGAGAATCTGCCCTCCTCAGTGTAGCCGCCATCTTGCTGAAGTGGGACAGGTCTACGCCAAGGACCGCACTTCCACCACTGTCTTTGAGTGTACGATACGCACATTACGTACGTTATTTTTTAATGATGTATTATTTAATAGAAGAAAAGTCAAGATGTCGTCGTCACAGCCATTTCTTTTTGTTTAGATTGAATATCAATAGGCAATTATAACGTTCAAGGTGATTTTTTTGTCATTTGTAGCTACTTCATAACTTTAAAGGGTTAAAAAAATATACCTTGTAAAAACAGAGACAGAGGTAAAAATATAATTTTCACATTCATAGTCCATAAACCAGAGAACACTGATTAGTGGTGTATATAGTGGGATATTGCAGTGTAACAATTCGGTATTTTGGCCAGTGTCTACACCACTTTAATAACAGTAAAGGGCGCTGTTTCCCTTCTATACCGTGCCAGTTCTTTCCATATTATTATTGTGAGGGATTTTCTTGCAGTGCAGCGCTACATCAAACTAGTATCTTGATTTACTAACACGAAGGTAAATGACACGTACCCACCACGGGGTGCAGAAATTACGTAACTGCCCTTCGATGCACACTTCGAATGGTGATCCTAAGGCCTGTTTGGCGAATTGGGACACGGCCTACGTCAGAGCAAGTCGGTGGAATCTTGGACACAAAACTAACCGGCATGCACCGCGCACCGATCGACGGTGATCGTATCTGTGCCCGCCTCATCTCAAACGAGCCTTTTATCTCACCCCAGCCTCCGCTTTCACCAAAGAAACACAACAGTGGTGCAGCTCCTTGGCTGAGAGACTCTGATGAAGAGCAGAGTGAACTCAATTAAAAGTAACGCGCCACATTTTATTGTCAGTAACGGTAACGGCATTGGGAAAAGTAATTAGTCAGATTACTCCGTTAGTGAAAAAAATAATGCAGTTAGTAACGCTGTTATAGTTTAACTCCGTTATTCCCAACACTGGTGATTGTATTATGAGGCAATCTTTTGTGTGGTAGGCAGGATATAAATAGCCTTCAGTAAATTTAAATTTCATTCTGGCAAAGGTGGTATCTTTATGTAAGAAATAAATTATCACTTTTTAAATATGAGGACATAGCCTATTCTTTGAATTAGACCTGCAAGTCTTTCAATTCAGTAGGTTCACACAAATTGCAAAATGCAACAATCTGGAGCCTCCCCTGGGACTTTATGGATCAATCAGTTATGTAAGAATTAAACAGTGAGGAGCTGCTAAGTGTCTGGTGTTCTACAATGCCTTTTTTGTTTGTCACGTAGCTTATTGCCTATATAAATACAAGACTATAAGCAACGTGTTATTATAGACGAACATACAAATTATTCTAAACATACATAGCTTACAAATTATTATAGATACACACACAAGAAGACAAGCAATACATACATAAAGATTATATAAAATAAGGGTAATTAAATGAGTCAGGTTGATAATCTTAGTTCTTTAAAAACTAATAACATGTAATCTTTTTTGGCAGTCAATACAGAATAATGGGATATACGATCATTGTTGTTGCCTGCTTCTCTCTAAGACTCAGAACATGCAACTGTTTATTAGACTATAACAATTGACTACTTTTATGCCATTCTTGTTATTAAGTTCCATTTTAGAAAGACTGATCACTTGGTTGTCTGTGGAGTCCCAGCCATCTCGCCCCTCCGTCTGCTCTGCCCCTGCTCCAGTACACTGAGCGCAGCTACTGTCTGAGCAGCAGCCTCTCATTGGGCCGTGGACAAATGCTTCAGAGAACTGTCACAGTCCAGTCCAAAACTTTTGTCCACACACATAGACTTAAATGTTATGTTGTTGTTTTCAACATTCAACTTTTTTTTTTCGAGAAATGCGCCGTGCACCCATGCGACATACTCATGCAATTGAATCTACAGACATATTATTGCATCAGTTGTTTTGCTCCTAACATCGTGAATAAGAGGCGGATTGACCATAAACAAAAAATGGCTAAAAGCTTAGATTGTGTAGAATGCGTTTATGGACTCTAAACATATGAAGTCTGTAGCTGCGACAGGCGCATGCCAGTAAGAGGCAAGAGAGACGGGAGCAAAACGGCACTGATATACGTTTTATTGTTGAGTATTTAAAACAACTTTTACACATCTGCTGTCTTCATGGGGCAAATATTAAACCTCAAAAATGTGCTGATCACAGGGGCGCTTAAGTCAAAAGGGCAGGTGCTTGAGCACTATCTGGACCCTGTCTGTGCACGTCCCTGCTGCCCCATGAGTTGAGCATTTATTGGATAATACAGAATGTGATTTAACTGTTGCTGGATTACTTGTGTGTTATACAGTATTAACGCTACGAAGTTAGCCATTGGAATTCTCTCTGACCGTGGTATAAAATATATTGATTAGTGGTCCGTACGACTTCGATACCATCGATGTCTCTTGTTTGACTATGCGTCCTGGCTGGCTCCTGTCATGGCTGTGCTCGACTACTCGCAGAAATACTGACGTGTTCACTCCATTCACTCCGGAGGGGCCAGTGCAGCGAGGCTAGTCCGAGCCGGGGTAGTGACACAGCGGCCGCATCAGGTAAAGCAACACCCACACACCGAGATTTTCAATGGATCTACAACAGACATGCATATCACGAGCACATTATTGGTTAGAGATGTAGCATTTCTCATTAAAATTCGCCAAAAAGTGCATTCTATCGCGTTTCCTTGAACATGTTTGTGTGTTAGCGTTGGCTCGGCTAGATTGATAACCGCTACGAGCAGGACCGCAGGAAGTGAGTTGTCAATGTTTACACTCCTTCCTGGGATTTGTAGTTTAGTACATCCTTATTTGCACTGCGATAGATAGGATAAAGAACTACACATAGAAGAATTAGCTTGAAAGAAGTGAGCGCAATCTTTTATGGGAAATGTTGTGTCATATTTACGTCTCAAAGCTACGTACGGCTTGTTTGATTCAACAAAAGAACTACAATGCCCATGTTGGCAGGTGATTTGGGCTAAAGGGCAACATTGCTAGTTAGCGTTTACCAATTTCCATCCTTTATATGAATGGTTTTATTGCTATTTCATGAGGAAATCTTTATTATAGACATTACAAAATTCATTAAATAAGTGTTTATATACGACCATGGCTTGAATTACGTCTATCGAATTCTTTATTGTCGTATTTTATTACGGTTTATTTGCTTTCTGATTAGCCTGGAAGCTATTCATGAGCGGTTGCAGTAAGCTAATAGCTTGGAACACAACTACTTTCTACATTTGATTTGCCATATCTTATTCTGGTTAGGCAAGTATACAGCGTTAGGGCGATTTGGACATAAGGTGCAGTAATATCATAATTTAGCATAACTTGTCCGGAAAAGGAACAGGCTACACAGTTAGAAATCAATTTGTCAGTGAAACGAAATCAAATGATCGGCCTTGCGCTGTGTGTTTCTGTCTCGATCTAGCGTTACGTTTTTAACTTGCTAGCAAGAGGGAGATTGGGATTTGTGGGTTAGAGTTTTGTTTTGTTTTTTTCTTTTTGCTGTGTTGAAGAAATCTTTAATTGCAGGTCAGTGGGGGTTGTGCCCTACTGTCTTTTTGCTTTGGTCTTTCAAACTTTGAATGACATTTTTACACCTAGTGAGATTTTTTCACACGATTTATAAAATTTAATATGTGATTTGGTGAATTAATGCATAAATACCCATTGGTGTCACTAGTTCACTGTGTCAAATTCATGGACATATCGATTTTATTAGAACTGATCTAATCCATTAATAGACAACATTTCCGTGGCAATCATCTGGTAATTTGATCACTAAACGAAACCATGTCAAATTGTGTAAAGGTGAAATTGCTAAAATGTGCAAAGCATATTTATTTTATTCTTTTGTGATGTTTTTTGAAACCCAGCAATACCTTTTTAGATGTGCTAAGTTCAACAGTAGTTATCAACTGTCACCACTCATTTATAATTATTCCAAGTTTCTGTGGTTACGTAGTGATGATTGCCTCCTGGGGCAGTGCCAGAGGCTTTCAATAGTTTCATGAAAAGGAGTTGTACCTTTCAGGTTTGTCTGGGTTCAAGTTATCAGACTCAGCTCTATTGTAATAAAGGTATTAATACATTTTTAGCACGTGGTAACCAATATTGTGAGTTTATAAAGCCAGTATTTTATTAATAAAAAATTGATGATAATGATAAAATGATGATGATAATAATAATAATAATAATAATAATCCATCCATTTTCTTCCGCTTATCTGGAGCCGGGTCGCGGGGGCAGCAGTCTAGGCAGGGACTCCCAAACTTCCCTCACCCCAGACACGTCCTCCAGCTCCTCCGGTGGGATCCCAAGGCGTTCCCAGGCCAGCCGAGAGACATAGTCCCTCCAGCCTGTCCTGGGTCTTCCCCGGGGCCTCCTCCCGGTGGGACATGCCCAGAACACCTCCCTAGGGAGACGTCCAGGAGGCATCCTGAGCAGATGCCCGAGTCACCTCAGCTGGCTCCTCTCAACGTGTAGGAGCAGCGGCTCTACTCCTAGCTCCTTCCGTGTGACTGAGCTCCTCACCCTATCCCTAAGGGTGCGCCCATAGCCACTCTGCGGAGGAAACCCATTTCGGCCGCTTGTATCCGCGATCTTGTCCTTTCGGTCATTACCCAGAGCTCATGAACATAGGTGAGGGTGGGAACGTAGATTGACCGGTAAATCGAGAGCTTCGCCTTCCTGCTCAGCTCCTTCTTCACCACAACGGACCGATACAGCGACTGCATCACTGCAGACGCTGCACCGATCCGCCTGTCAATCTCACGCTCCATCCTTCCCTCACTCGTGAACAAGACCCCGAGATACTTGAACTCCTCCACTTGGGGCAGAGACTCACCACCCACCTGGAGAGGGCAAACCACCTTTTTCTGGTCGAGAACCATGGCCTCGAATTTGGAGGAGCTGATTCTCATCCCAGCCACTTCACATTCGGCTGCAAACCGCCCCAGTGCCTGCTGCAGGTCCTGGCTCGATGAAGCCATCAGGACAACATCATCCACAAACAGCAGAGATGAGATCCTGTGGTTCCCGAACCAGACCCCCTCCGGCCCCAGGCTGCACCTAGAAATTCTGTCCATAAATATAATGAACAGAACCGGTGTCAAAGGGCAGCCCTGCCGGAGTCCAACATGCATATAATATATATATATATATATATATATATATATATATATATATATATATATATATATATATAATTAATAATAATAATAATAATAATAATAATAATAATAATAATAAATAAAACAAATACAAATTTTCTGTTTCAGAATGTCAGAAGGGGATAGTGCTGGGGAGTCAATCCATGGAAAACCATCGGTAGTCGCAGTCTTTTTTACACGGATTGGACAGGTAAAGTTATAGAATGTAACTATTATCTATTTGATGGACATGTTCAATTGCAGGCCCTTTTGGATAAGACAGTAATGCAAGAAATAAGGCCTGTTGGGCATTTCAATATGGCTGCTCAATAGGGCTGCTGTAGTCAACTAAAAACATGTCCTACCGATTAATTAGTTAAGGGGGTGTGGCAAAAGCTCTCAAAACTATTATGTATCTCCATGTAACTGACCCAAACTGTTCTCACAAGACTACACTTCCACAAGGTTAATGCAAAACTAACTATGGAGCTCAGTTCAAGCTCAAATTTCCCATTAATTTTTCTCTTAAACTTTCCAAAAAAAATGATTAAGTCTGAAAGCCTGCTCAGGCTTAATTAGCTACCTGGCAACTAATGACCACAAGACTTATAACTATCTAACTATCTATCTTCTGCAACTTTATAAAGTGCTAAGTTATTAAAACGTTTTGCTTAAAACAACCAAGTTATGGATAATAGTTACCACGTAGCTGGTTCGCCTCAAAGATGAATGGAAATTTTACTTACGGAACTGGACCTGACTTTGAAGGGGGCAGGACTGTCAAATCTTCAGGTAATTTACTCCATATCTAGCTGTTGTCCCATATAAATCCTTTCTAATGTAAATAAAATGTCTTGGTTGACCTAAATTTGTACTAGTCAACTAATCACCATCGATTAATTAATCAAATTAACGACTATAGGACCACAGCCTTACTGCTCAGATATGGGGAAACAAATATTTCAAGAACACATTTTTCTAATCTATTAATTTATTCCTTTAAATTGTACATTTTCGACAGAACCTGAATTATCATTTTTATGAAATTTAAGAAACTGTAGCTGCAAAAAAAATGGACTTTTTTACGTTTTCAAACAGATCTATCAGTCATGGTTGGACAAGTCAACACCGTTCTATGCAGTGAGATGGGCTGCGACCTTACTACTCACAGCAATCTACATGATCAGAGTGTACATACTACAGGTAACGCAAAAAACTCTACTCATTCTCTCAGTACATTTCTATGAACAAAAACACATTTCAACCAAAGTCTTATTAAATCACTAAAAGGAATTGTAAACTGCACCATAACGGACTTGTTTTCTTTGCTTTTTCAGGAATGTTCCATAGCATGACATTAAACATTGCATTCATGGTATTCAGTTACAGGTGAAAAAAACTTGTAAAAACATGCATTCATACTCTGAGGGGAATTCCTCTTCACAGATCTGACTTGTAAATTGTGTTTCTTCTTTCCATGGAAAAGAAACACTAATGCTATACTGTGGAATATTCCAGGCAAAGAATTTACTATCATCATGGAGGCAAGAAGGTGGCAGACCCTCCAGAAAGCCTTTGTAGATGTGGAATTGTGGAGTTACAGCCAGTTGAACAGTGCACATACAACTGAATGTTTAAGAAAGTTGGTCAGCCATTAGTTAATTATGATCTAAAATAAAACACCAAAAGTTTAACACACTCAATAGTGACTTTTACTGAGGCTTTGACCTCATGTAAATGTGATCGATGGGTCATTACCGACATCTTCTTGATTATTCAAAAATTTGCTATTACTGAGGCCTAATGGCTATTGGAAAAACTACACATTCCTCCAACAGAATAGTTACATTATCGTGCACATTTAAAATTGTGTCAACACTTGCCCAGCGTCATAAGGAGGATCAAGTTAAAAGTTAAACAAGGATTTGACAAAAAATTCTGTAGTTCATGTTTAATTAAACTATTATCGTCTTCTTTTTAGGGTTGGTATATAGTAACTTATGCTTTGGGAATCTACCATCTCAACCTCTTCATTGCTTTCCTGTCACCTAAAGTGGACCCGTCACTGCTTGATGAAGGTACGTTGGTGGAGGGAGAGAAAATATGCCTTCAAAACATGCACAATAATTTAACAAATAGGAAATAAACAATACCATTTGGTTTCCTTATCACAGATGATGGTCCAGCTCTTCCGACCAAGCAGAATGAGGAATTTCGTCCATTCATCAGGAGGTTACCGGAGTTCAAATTCTGGTATGTTTTTCTGTTGTTAGGAAGAAGTAATATCATAATTGTATGATGATTTATTCTTATTGATTAACTATCATGACTTAACAGCCTTGGATTAAATATCAAGCATGTTACAAGGGATGTTAAAAATGTCTCTGTTCAAAATTGCTTCCCATATCAATGTTGAGTACTTAAATTTTTTTTAATATGACCTGAATAATAACGAGTATTGATTAACCAATTTATCTTGACATCATTAGTCACAATATCAAATTCGAGTGCTCAGATTATTGTTGGAAGAAGCACCACGGTTATGTTGTGTGGCTCTCTGGTCCCCCCTATGTTTTGTTTGAATGCAGGTTGGGTCTGGGACCATAGACTGCGATAGATGACAATTCAATCACGTTGCTTATTAGCACACACCTCCTCTTGAATATTCTTACATCATTCAGAATAAAATATATAATTTCTTAGATTTACTTTTTTGCTGTGTAAATAGCTGTTAACAGTGTCATTATGTCCTTGCTGATTTCAAAGCTCATATTTGGCTAAGTCTATTCACTAAGGGAATATATATTTTCATTTGTTAAATCAATACATCAGAATGCTTATTTCACACTTTACCCTTAACATTTGTAACCATTTATGATAGAAATATAAAAGTTTCCATCTAAAAGGCAGGGACAATTAACATCAAGGTTCACATTTAGGGGACAGTTTCAACACTCTTTCAACAAAACAAAGGTGTTCTCATATATGTTATTCATGTCATTACTGTTGTGTAAATTAGGCTGGCTTTGCTTCTTGTTTACAGTACAGTTGCAAGGTAGCTGTTATGAAATTATCACTAAGTTCCCACTAAGCTTTGTCTCACAGTATCCCCAAACTGGGGTAGTAGCAAATATTTCTGTTAATACAAAAAAAATTGTAGGGACTAGGGTAGTGCAGAAAAAGTACCAGTGCCAAATATCACCCATATACCCTCCCTAATAAATTGTATTATTTTCTTATTTTAAAGATACTGATGTTACTTTTGTGTTTACAGATTTTGGTCATGGACAATTATTTCAAGATGTGTTTGAATAATATTTAGAATTAATAACAATTTCACCTTCTTTGAAAATGCTAAAAATGCTGTACATTGATGTATGTTACATCTGCTCTCTTTGTCTAACTGGCATAGATGTAAAAGTGTAGGGTGTTTGGATTTGCCTTGGAAAAAAAGTGCCAAGTTAAATCTTAAATCATACTTTTTAAGCCCTGTATATTATACATATACATATATTGTATTAGCAGCTTTTGAGTTCAGTAATTCAACTGTATACTGCCTGCATCTAATTCTAAAATGTTTTATTGTCAGAGAATCAGGAAGTGCATTGTTAGCATTATGGGTGGCTGATATTGATGAGATGGAATATATAAATATATTTTTTAATGTCTCATTATGTTGATAACAATATTCAGATATTTTATGTGTTATAACATGTTAGTTTCAGTGTCTTGGTGGAGGTTCAAATCTAGCACCAGATTACACTAGCTTTTTCAGCAATTTCTTTATTATTATTATTATTTTTATTTTTTTTTACTCCCTTTGCTATATTTTTTATAGTTTTATTTATAAACAATATGTAAATTTGACTATTGAGTATATCTCCAGAACAACAATTGCGATATTGTCCATGTTTTGATATGTCTTCCACCCTTAGTTAATGTGCAATACAAGTGAGGAATAACTTTGAACCGTTGCACACCTTTTTAAACTAGTTCAGTTTTTTGTGTTTTTAAGATGGCACCTTTTTAACATAGTATATTCTTGTTTGACAGGCATTCGGCAACAAAAGGCATCGTCATTGCCATGATTTGTACATTTTTTGAGGCCTTCAACGTACCGGTGTTTTGGCCCATATTGGTCATGTACTTCATCATGCTCTTCTGCATCACTATGAAGAGGCAGATCAAGGTAAGAGCTTCACTCCAAGTGTACTATTACCATGTTAAGCCCTCAAGGCAATAACAAAAATCCCCCTTTTTACAATTATTCACAACTGTTAACTACAAAATACTCAGTACACACTCAGACTAGGCTTTTTGAACTGTGCCTTGCTCCAGTGGCATTGAGAAGTGTTCAGTTGTGCAGGTGTGAGTGTGGGCCACAGAACTGAGCCATTGCTCGGTGATGTCATCACGGTGATGTCATCACGTAGTACTGCTTGTTTATACACTGCCTGGCCAAAAAAAAAAGTCATCACCAAGAAAAAGTTCACACACTGTAACATTTTGTTGGACCACCTTTAGCTTTGATTACAGCACACATTCACTGTGGTATTGTTTTGATAAGCTTCTGGAATGTCACAAGATTTATTTCCATCCAGTGTTTCATTGATTTTTCACCAAGATCTTGCATTGATGATGGTCGAGTCTGACCGATGCGCAAAGCCTTCTCCAGCACATCCCAAAGATTCTCAATAGGGTTAAGGTCTGGACTCTGTGGTGGCCAGTCCATGGGTGAAAATGGTGTCTCATGCTCCCTGAACCACTCTTTCACAATTTGACCCTGATGGATCCTGGCATTGTCATCTTGGAATATGCCCGCGCCATCAGGGAAGAAAAAAATCCGTTGATGGATTAACCTGGTCACTCAGTATATTCGGGTAGTCAGCTGACCTCATTCTTTGAGCACATACTGTTGCTGAACCTAGACCTGACCAACTGGAGGAGGCTCGTACCTATTTGCTTAGTTAAATCCAGGTCGCGACTCTTTTTTTATTTTTTTTTGTTTTTGTTTTTTTGGCCAGGCAGTGTATGTTGTGCTGAAGAGCTAATGCTGTACCAGAGAAACAAGCTCAACAGCAGATAGTAGTCCTGTGGGGTACATGCTCCTCTGTCAGTTTATGGTTTAAACAACAGTATTGAGCAGAGTAGACAAAAGGAGATGAGAGGATGTAAAATTTCTGAAATTTTCTTACTGAAGATAAGCGTAGATCTATACCAAAATGTGTGTATGTATACACCGCATCTGGGCATGAATCGTTTGGACTCAAACTGGACAAAGGCTCCAAAGCTTTAGGGGCTTTTTTGCACTTGTGCAAAGTTTAATTGGGCTAGTGTGAGTGCACCCTAACATGTTCAAAGACGTTTCAAAGACCTGGATAATTCTTAATATTTTACTTTAACCATTTTCTTGCATGTTCTTGTCTTTCAGCACATGATCAAGTACAGATACCTACCGTTCACACATGGGAAGAGGACGTACAAAGGCAAGGAAGACACAGGGAAAACATTTGCTAGCTAAAAACCCACTCCCCTCCAAACCATGGGCTCAGATAGTGGTGTTCCGAAGGATTACTTTATTTTCTAACAGGGGAGTGAAAGCATCCAGGCAGTATCCATTCTTTATAAATGAGGGGTAGAAGTTTTAGTAAAATTTCTGTATTGCCTTGACAATTCAAATTTAGATTTCTTAATTTTTTTTGTTTTGTTAGTTTTTTTCCGGACCGGTTATGTCTGTTAGTGTGACTCAGTGCTGCCCTCTATGCCTTTTTTTAATTTTGGGGTGGTATAAAGTCACGTCAAGATTGCAGAATTCTATGTCAAACCAAAATTCCAATTTATTGTCTCCCATTGGAAATAATCTGACAATTCACTTACTGTAATGCGACATTTGTAACATTAAATATTTAAACCACTAGTGTACAGTAACATTATTAGACAGTTTTAAGGTTGACTATTTTAAAATGTATCTTTCTGTCTGATTCAAACTCCTTGTTAAGACATATCGCCTGAACATTAAAAGTAAATTATAAAACTGAGAAAACTGTAAATGCCATCACCATTTTTCTAAATATTTGAATTTAAATAAAACTTAAAGTGTGGAGTGATTTTTGCAAACAATATTTTTCAGTTTGTAATGCAGTAGGCCAGTTTCACAAGATTATCGGTTTCTTTTAAATGTTTTATTTATTTTATTTTTGACTGTTGGTAATGCAGTCCAATAAATACAATAAAGCCTGTATTTTTTTAATTACTTTTTCAGGAAAATTTGAATATTTAGTATTTTCATTTGGAAGTAAAGCAAAAACTTGACACGCTTTTTTGTTTTATTTTTGTTTTATTTTTATTTTAAGTCTAACCTTAATATTAAACATAAAATACAGATTGGTAAAAAACATCTGAATTCTATTGGGTCTTATGAAACTGGCCTTTTTGCATAATTGCAGTTTGAATATGCTACAAACAGACTCAACAGATTACTACCGGTACTTTAATTTTAATATTTTGCCCTCTGCTGTTCTTCAGTAGTCACTGCGCTCTTAAAGCCTCAGCTACAAACTTTGTCAATGATGATGTAGGACTGCATTAGAAACCTACTATTATAATGCTTTAACATTTAAATCAGTAATTCTCTTTTATTTTCTTCCCCTCAAATTAACTTGAATGAGGAAATATTTTTGGTATTTTTGTAGCTTTGAATGAGGAAAGATACAAAAAGAAAGCAGATAGAAGCAGGCAATTTAAAACAATATAAAATACAGTAGATTGTGGACTACGTCAATTCCTAACTTGCCACTAAAGTAATTTTTTTTAATTTTTTTTTTTATCAATACTTAATATTTTTGAGGGTTTTCTGGTTAAAATTTAAAGTTTAAAGAGGCCGTATTATGCTGTTTTCTTATCAAATACATACCTGGAGTTGTGTTTTGTCTTGGTTACACATGTTTAACACACAAATTTCAGGCTGAGTTCTTCTCTCAAACTGAAAACACTCTGTTACACCTTGTGAAGTCGTGGTAATACAGGCCATGCTCTATAGTGTTTTAAAACTCCATACACCTTCACTAGAATCACAGATAATTTCAGTTATGGAATTTCCAAGGTAAAAGGTACCTGGTAACCACTTGGTGATGCCACAAGGTAGAACAGAGCTTTGAGTAATCCTTTATTGTCTGTCTTCATCTCCAAACATGTGCGAATGAAACAAAGCACGACTCCGGGTATGTTTTTGATGAGGTAACTTTTTAACATACCTTAACTTGCTTAACTTACAAGAGTCACTTTTGTGTATTATAGGACCTTTAAGAACTATCAGTATTACATTTCTAAAAGGAAATTGATAGATTTTTTTTTTTTTCCCCACAATTTGCCCATTATACAAAATAGTCCAGAATCATTAGCAGATTTCAAAACCACAAATTCTAGTCATTCCAAGCAAACTGTTGTTCTTTCTTTTGCAGAGGAGACATAAGAAAACAGAAAATTGGGTGCAGATCACAGCTCCTCTATTGATTTTACTGATTTGATTTGTCATTTTTCTTTTTGGGGACTTGTCTCTGCTTCATTTTGATTGTGACTGTTGAAAGGGAACAGCCCGTGAACTGGAGGATGTGTACATACGTATATAATATATATTTTAAAGTATGATTTTTGTTCTTGAGATTTCTTTTTTTATTTCTGGTTTTCCTCCAACCGCCATACTGATATTGTTTCCAATAGTTTGAATCCATTTTGTTTGGAGAAAAAAAAAAAACTGTTGAAAGCAAAACTCAATTAGGATTTGTTCAATGAAATATTTCTCATGAATTGCATGTTGTTTTCTTGTTCTATATCTCAAAAGACAGACTTGATTTTAATAACTTAAGTGTAATTTTTCACTCCAAATGCTATTAAAGAGGCTGTGTTGCTTCAACAGAACTAAATTCTGTGTGATTCTTTTATTTGATTTTTATTTAAAATCTTGTCTTAAAGTCTTTACATGTGTAAATCATAAGTTTTTCTTAAGACATTGTAAGTGAAAGGGAACCACTTAGCCACAGCCAAAACAATAGACTCAAATAATTATGGATGTTTTTTTTATTTAAAAACAGACAAATGTGTCCATACTGTGAGCAGCCTTGCATCTCCACAAACTGGATCCTTATTTGGCCTGAAGGAGGACCTATTCCTGCTTGTTTCCATGGAAATGTTTCTTTGTTATAATCTTCCACAGTATAGCATAAACCTTGTCTATCTTCATAAAGAGTGTTTCAAAGTATGGTTTTAACTTTCTGTTTTCATGAAATTATGCTGCTAGCCCCGATGAGCATCAATGGATTGGAGTCAAATGCTGTGACGTCACACTCTTTACATAAACTGCAATTACTGCAGTAACAGTAGCTCCATAATAGTTCTCATTTAAAATACACACAAGGCAGAACCTTTTACACAGAGTTCAATGCTTTGAAAAAACTGTTGCCCAGTCTTGAACTGTGGGTTTTTATTGTCCAATAGCGCATCCCAGAGGGCAGCACTACAAACAGTGATGGATGTATAGTTTAATGCCATACTGTCAAACGTTCTAGCTAAAACTAAACATATTTTCACCGGGGGCCACATTAGCAAAATAGCTGCCTTCAAAGGGCCGGATTTAAAATAAATCTAACTACTTTTTTAACTTGTTAATTAACGTTCTGTATTTATTACTTGTTCAAGTTACAAATATTGCATATGCATTAGCCTTGATGTAAAAATGTGGCTGTGTAACTGCTGATGTCCTGATAAAATGACATTTTAAGACCATCATACCTTTCAGTTTACCCTGTTGAGGGTTTCTGGGCTGTCGAGAAACACGGAGTTTGAGCTCCCTCCAAAGATTTTCTATTGGGTTTAGGTCTGGAGACTGGCTAGGCCACTCCAGAACCTTGAAATGCTTCTTACAGAGCCACTCCTTGGTTATCCTGACTGTGTGCTTCAGGTCATTGTCATGTTGGAAGACCCAGCCATGACCCATCTTCAATACTCTAACTGAGGGAAGGAGGTTGTTCCCCAAAATCTTGCAATACATGGCCCCAGTCATCCTCTCCTTAATACAGTGCAGTCATCCTGTCCCATGTGCAGAAAATCACCCCCAAAGCATGATGTTTCCACCCCCATCCTTCACAGTAGGGATGGTGTTCTTTGGATGGTACTCATCATTCTTCTTCCTCCAAACACGGCAAGTGGAATTAAGACCAAAAAGTTCTATTTTGGTCTCATCTGACCACATGACTTTCTCCCATGACTCCTCTGGATCATCCAAATGGTCACTTGCAAACTTAAGACGGGCCTGGACATGTGCTGGTTTAAGCAGGGGAACCTTCCGTGCCATGCATGATTTTAAACCATGACGTCTTAGTGTATTACTAACAATAACCTTGGAAACGGTGGTCCCAGCTCTTTTCAGGTCATTGACCAGCTCCTCCCGTGTAGTTCTGCGTTGATTCCTCACCTTTCTTAGGATCACTGAGACCCCACGAGGTGACATCTTGCATGGAGCCCCAGTCCAAGGGAGATTGACAGTAATGTTTAGCTTCTTCCATTTTCTAATAATTGCTCCAACAGTGGATCTTTTTTCACCAAGCTGCTTGACAGTTGCCCCGTAGCCCCTTTTCAGCCTTGTGGAGGTCTACAATTTTGTCTCTTGTGCATTTTGACAGTTCTTTGGTCTTGGCCACATTAGTACTTGGAGTCTTTCTGATTGTATGGGGTGGACAGGTGTCTTTATGCAGATAATGACCTCAAACAGGTACTTCTAATTTAGGATAATAAGTGGAGTGGAGGTGGACTTTTTAAAGGTGGACTAACAGGTCTTTGAGGGTCAGAATTCTAGCTGATAGACAGGTGTTCAAATACTTATTTGCAGCAGTAACATACAAAAAAATATTTAAAAAATCATACAATGTGTTTTCCAGATTTTTTTTAGATTATGTCTCTCACAGTGGACATGCACCTAAGATGAAAATTTCAGACCCCTCCATGATTTCTAAGTGGGAGAACTTGCAAAATTACAGGGTGTTCAAATACTTATTTGCCTCACTGTACATTTCTAGATATGGGTAGTACTCAGTTATATTTACTCAGTTACATTTACTTGAGTAACTCTTTAAAGAAATTCTACTCTTCAGGGTACTCATTTATCAGCATACATTTGCTCCTACTTGAGTAAAGGTTTTGACTGCTCTTTCCACTGTGACTAAGTCAAGTGACAAAAGCTTTATGTTGACAAAATGAAATGATTTGAACCTTTGTTTTCTTGCACCACTCATTTGGATATGATTTTTTTTTTTTGTTGTTTTTTGTTTTTGTCTGTGATTTGAAAATACCAGAATTTGTACACCACAGTGAAGGAGAGATCCATTCCCATGGATGGGCAGCAGCAGATGTGTCCAGGACTAATGTGCATCCATTTGTGCTTGAGTGGTAGTTATCCAAGTACCTTTTTACTCTTACTTAAATAATTTCTTGGACAGCTACTTTGTCCTTCTACTTGAGTAAAATATTGCTCTTACGTGCGGAGAATTTGTGGTTACTCTGCCCACCTCTGTACATTTCTATGGGAACAAGCAGGTGCTAGCCATCAGAAAAAAAAAGTTAGTGCACCTTTAAATAAACAAATCTGTTCCACATCAGTGCTTCCTGAGGGGAGGATCAAACCACACTGAAACTGTAAACAGCTATTGTCTCCATTTTCAGCTGAAACTACCCTATTCAGCCATTAATGACCATGCTATTGTTCTCATTGTTCTGGGTCTGAGGGTGGAGTTATAGATGTTTAAGGAAGGATTCTCTTTCCTAACAAAAATAGCTTCTTTAACTCCCCTCTCAAACCATTTCTTTTCTCTGGCTAAGATCTGAACTTCACTATCTTCAAAGGAGTGGTTAGTGGCTTTGAGATGGAGATGTGCGGCGGACTGTGGTCCAGAGGAACTCTCACTCCAGTGTTGGTACATTCTCTTATGGAGTAGCTGTTTGGTCTCTCCAATGTAAGGCTCACTGCAGTGTTCACTACGCTGAATGGAGTAGACTATATTACTTTGTTTATGGCTCAGGGTTTTGTCCTTTGGGTGAACCAGTTTTTGTCTTAAAGTGTTTGTGGGTTTGAGAAAGACAGGAATCTCATACTGTCTGAAAATGCTCTTAAGTTTTTCAGACACACCCGCTGTTTGATAGTAACACCTTTCCTTCTGGATTCAGATTCCATGTTGTCCTGTTTTTTTTTAGCACTCTCAGATCCATTGAAGGCCCATTTTGGATATCCACAAACAGAGCGGGCTTTCTCCATGTGTTTGATCTCCTTTACTTCTTCCCATGTGAAACTTATGTTTAATATTAATATGCGCAGGAAAGGGTTCCAGATCTTGAAATTCGATTTTAGTCCAATTGTCATCCACATATTGTTACCAGTGTGTGGGTGGCGTGCCTGGAAATTAGGCCAATGCCTCCTGTTCAAATTGTTCCATGCATAAGTTAGCCATAACAGGAGAGAGCGGTGAGCCCATCGTACAGCTGTGTATTTGTCTGTAGAAGTTTCCTCTAAACTGGAAATATGTGGTATTAAGACAAATTTCAAGCAGCTTGCAGATTTTGTTCTCTCTTTTAGCTTAGTGTCTTGCAGTAGCCTCCTCTTTGCTGCCTCCACTGCTACTGATGTGGGGATACAAGTGAAAAGAGAGGTCACATCAAATGAAACCATGGTCTCATCCAGATCAAATTGGAGATGCTTGATTTTGCTCACAAATTCAGCTGTGTTCTCAATATGGTGCTCTGTGTTGCCCACCAGAGGAGCCAGGATGGTCTTCAGATGTTTGGCCACATTGTATGTGATAAAATATGCAAAACAGCCTGAACCACAGCAGCAGACTGGAAATGTAATTGATAAACCTTGTATTTTAATAGTACAGCTCATTTTAACTTTATTAATCTTCATTATTACAATACATTTTTTGTGCAAAAAACAGATATAATCCTGTGTTTAGGAAGATGTATGCATGAACTCTCTCACTCTACCTGCTTTCTGGTCGAAATTTATCACTGTTATATTCTAAATCAGAGTCTTTCTTAGGGATGTTAAGACAAATTGTATAATGGATAATGGAAATGATGCAATACAAGTAAACAAGTGAACTTCAGCAAATGGAGTTGGAAGAAATGGACTTTTTACAAACATAACAGTCATTTTTTTCTGTGTTCTCGATAGAAATGAACAGATTCAACATGTGTGCCTTTACCTTTTAGATATTTCATGGCAAAGCACAGTGCAGTCAATAGGAAAAACTGTCTGTTGCCCCTCCATCTGAGAATATGACAGTTGTCTGCCACCGTAACTTGCAGTTTAGGCTTTTGGATTACTGGTATGATCATTTCGGCAGGATTGCAATTGTGAAAATTAATATAGAAACAACAGTTATTGCTTTTCTTTCATTCTATGCCCCTAACATTTTTGACAAAGAATTTTATAATTGTCATAAAAACAATGCTTAAATTGCCCAGTTTTAAATTGTAGGTGGGGATTTCAATGTTGTGATCCGTCCCTTGATCGATCTAGTCTTTCTCAAAGTTTGGATCAAAAACATTCTTCAGAAGCTCTTAAGCACTGGGCTAATGAGACTTGTTTGGTGGATATGTAGCGCATACTGAATCCTGGCACAAGGGATTACACACGTAGGTCAGCAAGACACAAATAATTTTCTAGAATTGTTTTTTGTGTATTTTTTGGAGTTGCTTTGTAAACACTTCCAAAGTTACCCACAATCCTTTTTCTTTTTCTTACCACAAGACAGTAATTGCTTGTTCCTCTTTAATTTCACGCCCTCCAGCCCTCTTTGTTGGTACTTCAATACTTCATTTCTACACAACAACAGTTTTTAAGAGTAGTGTGTGTCTGAACTGAAATAATTTGTTGTTATTAATAAGGGCTTTATGATCCCAGAATTTTGTTGGATTCAGTTAAAGGTTTTATTTGCAACAATGTAATTTGCTATGCTTCCAGTGTTCCCAATCCAGAATATCCAGACTATATACACACATACATTTTCCTTCCAGGCCATCTCCAGCTCTTCTTTGAGCCTCTGGTATTTGTCTAGTTTCTCATGTTCCTTTTCCTGATGTTTCCATCACTTGGTACTGCAATGTCCATCACAATGGCTTTGCTCTGTTATTTATCCGCCACCACAATGTCCAGTTGGTTCACCGTCACCAATCTGTCAGCCTTGTCCTTAATGCTCTTATGGATCTTAGATGTTTCATCCTGGACTGTGGCTCTCACACTCACTAGTCCTCGGCCTCCTTCCTTATGGCTCGCGGACAGTCTCAGGGTGCTGGATTTGGGCTGGAACCCACCATGCATGGTCAGGAGCTTTTGGGTCTTAACATCTCTGGTCTGTATCTTCTCCTTTGGCCAGCTTATGATTCCTGCTGGATATCAGATTACTGGCAGGGCATAGCTGTTTATTGCCTGTGTCTTTTTCTTGCCATTAAGCTGACTCCTTAGGACTTGTCTTACTTGTCTGAGGTATTTGGCCATGGCTACTTTCCTTGTTTCCTCTTCAAGGTTGCCATTTGCTTGTGGGATACCAAGGTACTTGTAACTGTTCTCAATGTCTGCTATTGTCCCTTCTAGGAGTGGGACCCCTTCTGTGTGGACTACTCTGGAATTTCCCCACTGTGGGACTAATAAAGGCATATCTTATCTTATCTTATCTTATCTTTGCCTCTCTTTGTCACCATCTGGCTACACTTCTTAAGCCCGAATGACATTCCAATGTCTGTGCTGTGGATCAGTGAGTCGATGTCTCGCTCATTCTTAGCATACAGCTTGATATCATCCATGTAGAGGAGGTGACTGATGGTGGCCCCATTCCTGAGTCGGTATCCATAGCCAGTGTTGTTAATGATTTAGCTGAGGGGGTTCAGACCTATGCAGAAGAGAAGTGGGGATAGTGCGTCTCCTTGGTATATGCCACATTTGATGGTCACTTGTGGCTTGCCATTGGCCTCAAGGTTGGTTTTCCACAACCTCATTGAATTTGCAATGAAGGCTCTTAGAGTCCTCTTGATGTTGTACAGCTCCAGGCATTCAGTGATCCATGTGTGTGGCACTGAGTTGTAGGCTTTCTTGTTGTCAATCCATGTAGTGCACGGGTTGGTCTTACTGGTTCTGCAGTCTCGAGCAACTGTTTGGTCTACAAGGAGCTGATGTTTGGCTCCCATGGTATCTTTGCTGATGCCCTTCTGTGCTGTGCTCATGCATTGATCCATGTGCCCACTTGATGCCTGAGCTTCCATGTTGTGGAGAGAAAGGTTATTGGCCAATAGTTGGATGGTACTGTACCCTTTGAGGGATCCTTCTGGATCAGGATCGTACGCCCTTCGATTAGCCATTCAGGGTGAGTCCCATCCATTTGCAGCTGGTTCATTTGTGCTGCTCATGGAGAGCAGTGAGGTCCTTTAGTCAGTAGGCGTGGCCTGGTGCGGTCCAGTTTTTCATGAGACTCTTTCCTGGATGTCTGCCATTGTGACGGTAACTGGATTCTTTTCAGGGAGGTTGCTGCGTTCTTCTCTCAGAGCCACCAGCCAATGTGCATCTCGGTTATGTGGTGCCTCCTTCTCCCATATACCTTTCCAGTACTGTTCGGCTTCCAGCCTTGGTGGGTCTGCTCTAATGTTATTACCCTGCCATTACACTTTCGCCGATTGTGTTGCAAACAGTCATTTGGCTTCATTATCTCATGTGTACCACTTTAGGCAGCTGGCCAAGGCTTGGAGCCTTTGCTTGGCAGTTTCCAGTGCTTCAGGTATGGGCGTCTGGCTGTACCTCTTGGGTACTTTTTTTTTCTCTCTCTCTGGGCCTCTGACAGTTGGCTCACTTCTCTCTGTACTGCTTTGATTTTAGAGTCCAACCATCATTTCCATGGTGGGTATTGTTTCTTTCATGGCTCCCATGGTAACTACTCCTCAACGGCATCTTCAAGCATTCATAAGCACTCCCTGATTCCCTGATTCCAGATGCCTTATCACACTCCCTCTCCTTCGCAAGCTGCTCTCTACCCTACACATGGCCCCTCTAAGTCACTTCTTTCTAGCATTTTTCTTCTTTCGTTTTATGGGTTTGTAAGAATAGGGAAGTTCACCTCACCCTCAAATAATTTCGATCACTGCAAAGATCTTATCTACTCGTACTTCAGTTTTCACCCATATCAGTGCAGCTTGTTCCTCAAGCACTCCAATGGCAACTCTGGCTGCCACATAGTTAAAGCCTGCAACAAAGGCCTGCAACAACGGCCTGCAACAACAGCCTGCTCGCATCCATGGCAGCGTCTTCTGCTATTGCTGCATTGCCTCTGCATCATCAGCATTACAAGCTTCCCCCCTCTCTTGGTAGGTCCCTACTCCTCAGCCAGCCCCTCAGTCAGTGCAGCATCATGCCTAACATTGCACTGTGGCCCTGACTCCAGTAAATCCCATTCTTGGGGAAAAGACATATCCTAAATGCTCATCAGCATTCAACTCATTCTCGCATATGTCTTCCGCCAGGATCTGAGTGCCAAACACGTAATCATGCAATAAAGCTTTTTTAATTCCCATTTTCTCTGTGTCTGAGTCTGTACAGGTTGAATTACAGATATATGAAAACAGCGTGAATGAAGCAGAATACAACTCCCGGTGTGTTTTGATGAGAGAACAATATTCTAACATAGTTAAAAACTTAAAAAGTCAATTTTCCTTAATGTGTTCTTCAAAAACAAGCAGGTGGAGGATAACATACACAGCAGGATGTTTGTGATTTCGCAAACTCACAAAAACGCAACTTGGCTTGCTCCTGCTGGTGCGATTGGGCAGACCAATCACAAAGCAGCAGGTTGAGGTTTGGGCGGAGCCAAAGGTGAAGTGCCCAAATGAACCAAACCAAACATGGGCCGTGTCTCAATTCGCCACCTTTTGAAGGTACCCTTCGAAGTACTGCTCAAAGTATAGTTTGAAGCTTCCCGGTGAGAATGTGTACTCCTCAGTGTAGCCGCCAAATGGCACAGGCCTACACTACGGACCGCAGTTCCACCGCTGTCTTTGAGCGTACGATACATACATTACGTACGTTATTTTTAATTATTTATTATTTAATAGAAGAAAAGTCAAGTTATCGTCGTTACAGCCGTTTCTTTTTGTTTAGATTGAATATCAATAGGCAAATATAACTTTCAAGGTGATTTTTCTCATTTGTAGCTACTTCATAACTTTAACAAAATATACCTTGTGAAAACGTAATAACAGAGACAGAGGTAACAATATAATTTTTACATTCATAGTCTATAAACCAGAGAACACTGATTAGTTGTACATAAAGTTTAACGATTTGGTATTTTGGCCAGTTGCTACACCACTTTAATAACAGTAGAGAGCAGTGTAGCATTGTATCAAGCTAGTATCTTGATTTACTAAGACGAGGGTAAATGACAGGTGCCCACCAGGGAGTGCAGACCTATGGAATATACCGGAACTCATGAAGATTTTGTGCACGTCTCAGGACTCTCTTCTGTCCTTTCCGGAAAGTCCGTCACTTCATTGTTCACATTACCTGTGTGGAACTCATTAAACTCTTCTGACTTTATGTTTCAGTCTCTTGGTCTTTGACGCTTACAATAGAAACGAACATTCTTACATTATTCTTATTGCAATAATAATTTATAATGATAATAATGTCTTCTTATTGTCTAGCAATAACTGCACATTCCTTTATTCCATGTAACTCCCCTCCTTTTTAATCATCAAACCCACGGCCTGTACTTATCTTTATTGAGATTTAACAGTTTCATGGTAACAGTTTCAGGTAAACCAGTATGAACACTTGAACGTGTATTGCGCAGCGGACTCCATTTTCGTCATTTTGTTTTTTACGTAGTCGTGGTGCATGATGGAATATAGCAGTGCACGAAGTCTGCATGGATGCACGCTTTGATTACGTCCGATCTCGGTGGAAACTCTGGAAACGCGGGGCACATTTTGTCTTGCTCGTTCATCGGGTGCATTGAAATGGGAAAGGCCTTGTCGCGCCGGAAATTACGTATCTGCCCTTTGATGCACACTTCCAATGGTGATTCTAAGGCCATTTTTTACAAATTGAGACAGCCATGGTAACACTGACTGACATACTTCACTTCCAAATTTGGCAAAACTACAGACTGTTTTGTTTGCAAAGGGAAGTGCTTTGAGCATTTGTGGATGGAACAAAGGTTTGTCTTTTTGGCTTGTTGTGATGCTACTCAGAGCCAAACAGTCTTCATGATGTTTTGCCTTTTTCTGATTAATTCCAGCGAGACCTGTTCCAGATTGATAATGTGTAGAAGTCGATGCAGCATGCTACACCTATCAGTCTTGCACTACCCAGGTTAATTTAAGAACCCTCCCCCAGAAAAAAAGTTAGTGCACCTTTAATAAACAAAGCTATTCCACATCAGTGCTTCCTGTTTCCGTCGATGGATTTGGATAGTTAAATATGTGATGTACAAACAAATGTATGTGCAAAACAGCCTGAACCATTGTAGTAGACCTGGGGCGACAGTGGCTCAGTGGTTAGAGTGTTGGTCCCCAACCCGAAGGTCGGAGGATCGAGTCCAGCTCAGACCAAGTTCTGTCACTGTGTCCTTAGGCAAGACACTTCACCCACATTGCCTAGTATGAAAGTGGTGTGTGAATGATGATTGGCAGCCTCGCTTCCGTCAGTCTGCCCTAGGGCAGCTGTGGCTACAAAAGTAGCTTACTATCACCAAGTGTGGAAATGAATAATGACTATAGTGTAGCGCTTTGAAAAGCTCTGTCAGTCTCTCTGCTCTGTCAGTCATTTCAGTCATTGTGGATCTGCGCTGGGGACAGGAGCATATGTCTATGCACTCATGATAATTCTTAAAGTTTTGACTGTGCGCAAAGTAGGGATCAGAAACAAAACTTAATAGCCTGTTGGCTATTTACTAAAACATATTTGGAACATTAAGAGCAAAAACGCCACAGAAACTGACACAAGAATGTGAGGAAGTAAGAATGGACAACACAGTGGCACACTCTAGCATAACTATGTGCCCCTTGTGGGTCCACCACTATGGAACGGGCGCTCCCCTTCCATAAAGGTGGATTGAGACACTCATGGAAAAAAAGTGAAATATATGTATGTGCGCACACGCAGGAGTGTGCATCCATGGAGGCGTCCATGTGCACTGAGCACCCACTTGAAAAAAAGTATCTATGTCTGCAGCTCCTTGTCCACTGTTTTTTAATTATTATTTTTTATTTTATTTTAGTGTGACTCAACAATAAAACTCATAGAAATATAATTGGACAAAAAGTAGTGATGCTAACAGTAAGGTTGCCGAGTGCTTTTGTCAATTTCAGACACTGTGAACTGACATTGTAAGAGGTAGAATTTTAGTTGCTTACATTTGGCCCTCAGATTTTTTTATTATTATTTTTTTTCCTTTTCTTCAATCTTTTTGGCACTTACTACAGTGCTGATTATTGTTTAAATTTTATTATTATTATTATTATTATTATTATTATTATTATTATTATTATTATTATTATTATTATTATTATTATTATTATTATTATCATCATGTTTATATATATATATTTTTTAGTAAAGACGTCAAATGCCAAGACAAAAATAACACTCCAGACAACAGCAGACATGTCTGATCCTGCATGTTATGACAAGTTCTTAAGTGGTACAGCAAATACTGAAAATGTCTTTCAATTTAATTTAATTTTTATAATTTTTAAAATTGAATTTTATTTTGTTTTTTAGCTTGAAGATTACTTGGGCTCTGGTTTCTCATTGGGATGGAACATCCCACCCACAAAGACAAGTAGCTTGAGAAAGCTGACAGAAGATGAGAAAGACTGCTCTTAAATGAATAACTCAAAAAGCTCAACTGGATATTGAATCTGAATGAACTTTTTTTAATCTTATTGTTTAATGTTTTCTATGGTGGCAAATCACGCGAACACACCCAAAACCACTATGACAAACATGCAACAATGTACAGTGTGCTGCAGTACCATACTTTAAATATTTGATTAAAAGCTTTAGTTACAACATATTTAGATGTTAGGGGCCTGTGTGGGGCCGTGTGGTGGCGGGATGGGGAGCTCCCTGGTTATATAGGTTTGTGAACTAAGCCTTGAACAAAGTCTCATACTCTCATACATACTCTAAATGAAAGGAGGACTGCGCAAATTATTAAGAAAAACACTTCTTTGTGATGAAGGAAGGTTTTAATATGGAAGATGGAAAAAAAAAAAAAAAAAAAAGCTTATTTAGCAAAATACTCCCTCTTTAAATGACCTCACTCTGAATGTTTATGTTTCTTACTTTTTCTTCAAGTTTATTTTATTTTAATTTTTTCCCCTCCCCGAACCGCCACCTTAACGTGGTGGAGGGGTTTGAGCACCCGAATGATCCTGGGAGCTATGTTGTCGGAGGCTTCATGCCCCTGGTAGGGTCACCCATGGCAAACAGGTCCTGGGAGACGGGTCTGACTAAGAGCGGTTCAGAAGCCCTACATGAAGAAGAAAAGAACAAGGCCAGTTACGTCGCCCGGACTGGCGAGCGCCTGGTGGCCGGGCCTTTCCCCAAGGGGCCCGGTCGGGCCCAGCCCGAAGGAACGACGTGGGGCCGTCCTCCCGTGGACCCACCACCTGCGGGAGGAGCCATGCGGGTGCAGAGGCGGGGCGGGTGCAGAGAGATCCGGACGGCAGTCGAAGGCGGGGACCTCGACGACCGGATCTCCGGACATGGAGACTAGCTCTGGGGACATGGAATGTCACCTCGCTGGGGGAGAAGGAGCCTGAGCTTGTGCGGGAGGTTGAGCGTTACCGGCTAGATATAGTCGGCCTCACCTCCATGCACAGCTTGGGCTCTGGAACCCAACTTCTTGAGAGGAGTTGGACTCTCCATTTCTCTGGCGTTGCCCGCGGGGAGCGGCGGCGAGCTGGTGTGGGCTTGCTCATTGCCCCACAGCTCAGCCGCTGCGTGTTGGGGTTCACTCCGGTGAACGAGAGGGTCGCGTCCCTGTGCCTTCGGGTCGGGGACAGGTCTCTCACTGTTGTGTCGGCCTACGGGCCAAACAGCAGTGCGGAGTACCCGGCCTTCTTGGAGTCCCTAGGAGGGGTACTAGACAGTGCACCAATCGGGGACTCCGTTGTTCGCCCATGTGGGTAAGGACAGTGACACCTGGAGAGGCGTGATTGGGAAGAACGGCCTCCCTGACCTGAACCCGTGCGGTGTTTTGTTATTGGACTTCTGTGCTAGTCACAGTTTGTCCATAACAAACACCATGTTCGAGCACAAGGGTGTCCATCGGTGCACGTGGCACCAGGACACTCTAGGTTGGAGGTCGATGATCGACTTTGCTGTCGTGTCATCTGACCTTCGACCGCGTGTCTTGGACACTCGGGTGAAGAGAGGGACTGAGCTGTCAACCGATCACCACCTGGTGGTGAGTTGGATCCGCTGGCGGAGGAAGAAGCCGAACAGACCTGGCAGACCCAAGCGTATTGTAAGGGTCTGTTGAGAACGCCTGGCAGAGCCCTCTGTCGGGGGGTCTTCAACTCACACCTCCGGGAGAGCTTCTCCCTGATCCCGGGGGAGGTTGGAGACATGGACTCCCAGTGGGCCATGTTCTCCACCTCTATTGTCAATGCGGCCGCTCGTAGCTGTGGTCATAAGGTCTGTGGTGCTTGTCGCGGCGGCAATCCCCAAACCCGGTGGTAAGGGATGCCGTCAAGCTGAAGAAGGAGTTTTACCGAGCCTTGTTGGCTCATGGGACTCCTGAGGCAGCCGATGAGTACCGGCGGGCCAAGCGTGCCGCGGCTCGTGCGGTCACTGAGGCAAAAACTCGGGGTTGGGAGGAGTTCGAGGAGGCCATGGAGGAGGACTATCGGACGGCCCCAAAGAAATTCTGGCAAACCGTCAGACGCCTCAGGAGGGGGAAGCAGTGCTTCACCAACACTGTTTACAGTGCGGGTGGAGAGCTGCTGACCTCGACTGGGGATGTTGTCGGGCGGTGGATGGAATACTTTGAGGATCTCCTCAATCCCCCCGTCATGTCTTCCGAGGAGGAAGCAGAGACTGGGGACCTGGAGGCGGACTCGTCCATCACCCTGGCTGAAGATAGGGCGTGAGATTGACAGGCGGATCGGTGCAGCGTCTGCAGTGATGCAGTCGCTGTATCGGTCCATTGTGGTAAAGAAGGAGCTGAGCCCAAAGGCGAAGCTCTCGATTTACCGGTCAATCTACGTTCCCACCCTCACCTATGGTCATGAGCTCTGGGTAATGACCGAAAGGACAAGATCGCGGATACAAGCGGCCGAAATGGGTTTCCTCCGCAGAGTGGCTGGGCGCACCCTTAGGGATAGGGTGAGGAGCTCGGTCACACGGGAGGAGCTCGGAGTAGAGCCGCTGCTCCTACACGTTGAGAGGAGCCAGTTGAGGTGCATCGGGCCTCGGGCATCTGCTCAGGATGCCTCCTGGATGCCTCCCTAGGGAGGTGTTCTGGGCATGTCCCAGGAGGAGGCCCCGGGGAAGACCCAGGACACGCTGGAGGGACTATGTCTCTCGGCTGGCCTGGGAACACCTTGGGATCCCACCGGAGGAGCTGGAGGACGTGTCTGGGGTGAGGGAAGTTTGGGAGTCCCTGCTTAGACTGCTGCCCCCGTGACCCGGCCCCGGATAAGCGGAAGAAAATGGATGGATAGATGGAAAAAGCTTTTACAGTTGTCTCTCACTATATCGCGGTTCACCTTTTGCGGTCTCGCTGTTTCTCTGAGCTTTTCTGTGCAATTTTGCATGCTTTTTTACAATGTATGAACACACATTATGTTCTGTTGTCAGACCTGTACTTCCACAAGACAACATATCCTACTAGTGGACATTATGGAGGTACAGGTCTCTGTAGGACATGTTGTCTTATGGAGGCACAGGTCTCTGTGGGACATATTGTCTTATGGAGGTACTGGTCTCTGTAGGACATGTTGTCTTATGGAGGTGCAGGTCTCTGTAGGACATGTCTTATAGAGGTACAGGTCTCTGTAGGACATGTCTTATGGAGATACAGGTCTTTGTAGGACATGTTGTCTTATGGAGGTACAGGTCTCTGTAGGGCATGTTGTTTTAAGGAGGTAGAGGTCTCTTTAGGACATGTCTTACAAAGGTACAGATTTCTGTAGGACATGTTGTTTTATGGAGGTACAAGTCTCTGTAGGGCATGTTGTCTTATGGATGTACAGGTCTCTGTAGGACATCTTATGGAGGTGCAGGTCTCTGTAGAACATGTTGTCTTATGGAGGTACAGGTCTATTTAAGACATGTCTTTGCAGGGCCTTTAACAATGAAATTACACGACGGTTCTTGAATAAAAATATTTGGTGAATTAGAAAGTGGTAGTGGTCTAAATTTAGTATGGGTGCTGTTTTTGAAAAAAAAAAAAAGAGTTTTGAATGGGAGCAAAAAGTAACATTGAAGTTCCTTGGGGTCATTTATGACCACAGCCATTTTCACATTAAACTCAATGAGGTTAGGTGAATCTTGCTTACATTTCTGTGTATAGCCTTTCATACCTTCATTCAAGCTCCAAAACGTTCATGAAAAATACATCTCATAGACCCCAATGAACTTCAACATCAGCGTGTCTTGGTAAAAATCTCATAGATATTACATTATGTTGGAAATGGGTCATACTGTTGTACACAAAGCCAATTTGCAAAACATACATGAAGACATCTTATTTGAAGGAAATGTTTGCATGAACAGACTATTTGAATATGTCATATGGGTTCAGTTCAAGACTTCGGTCAGTGCGCTCTATGTCACCATAAAGAGTAATCTATCAATGTGAGTATTTGAGTTTTTATATGTAAAATTATTTCTATGAAATAACATTTTTTGTTTTTAGCTATCCCTTGAAGCCAGACAAAAAATGAACATCATTTTGTTCGTCCTGTTTACTGGTAAGACATCTACATTTCAGTAATATTCAGACAAAACTAGTACCAATACCAGTACTCTCTTAACTAGAATGTATAATGATTTTATAGGTATAGTCAATAGTGGATGACAATAGTAAATTAGATTTAAATGATTAATTGAAAATTGAAAATTTGTCAACATTTAAGTACATTCATGTACTTTAGCAGGTTTTAGGGAAGGTCTGTGCTTCCATGAGGTCTATAGGAAATACTTCTATATCAACGAGCTGAAGAATTGGACCGATGCCCAAGAGTACTGCAGACAGCACTACTCAGACCTGGCCACGTTTACAAGTATGGAAGAAATCAATAGACTCAATAGGCCTTTTACTGACTATGCCTGGATTGGACTATTCGATGACACAGCTTCATGGAAAGGAATTATGGGTAATGAGTCAAACTCCTGGAGATGGTCTGCCACTGGGACCACCAGCCCTGGAGGGTACCAGAAGTGGGAGAGGTCTGAGCCCAACAACGCCGATGGACAGAGTTACTGTGCCAAGATGCAGAGTGGAGTCTGGGGAGATGTGAATTGCGAAAATAAATACTATTTTGTTTGTTTCAATGGTAAGACTACTTAAACCTTCATACATTTGACCTATTGTATACAAAAGTCGTTAAGTCATGCAGAACTGATTTGTTGTAAGCAGGCTAGTGCTGTTTACTCATAAATATACCTTATGTGGTGATCTCGTTAACCCGGGGTTAAAGCAGCCTAGGCTCAGTTACACTTGGGTATATTTTGCTCTAGGCCAGACTATACTCCGTATATGAATATGTTTAATTGCGCACTAACTAGTTGCGCATTTATTTGTGCATTTATTGAAAGCAAATAAGAAGATCATGAAGTAACACTAAAGTTAATGTTTTCTTGATGTCAGGCTTATCACATGAATATAAACAGATATACTATATATCTATAATATGTATAATGAGTAGGCCTAAATCTGAGAGTATGTTAGGGGCCTAGTGTTGCACTACTACATTATATCATCACAGAATCTGTAAATGTAGTAACACTTTAACCAATGGGAACATATTAACATGCACTAGAAAACAGGCAAAAATACAGTATGTAATAATATTCATATGTTTATGGGGAGGTCTTCTCGTGTCACTCTGTTATGTACAGATACATTTATGTGGATGTTGACAGCTGTGCATCATGCGGCATGTGAACATGTGATCACTTGAGCCTGTGTGGCACAGAGGTGAGGGTTCCCATGTCAGAGTTTGTTTAGGGCTCCCCAAAGGTTAGATCTGGTCCAAATGGCCTTAACGGCCAATCTATTCATCTTCCAAGCTAATGGGTAATATTTTTGCCCTTTTAAAGGGTCTAGTACTCTGTTATATTATGTATGTGGTATATTTTCCCTTGCACAGTGTGTTGATGGGTCAATAGGTGGATAGCTAGAGTTAATCTTAATTTCAATAATATATTGCTTACTGTGCGTTCCAGTGTTGACAAATACATATATTATTTGGATAATATTAATTAAAGTTGTAATAAATTCAAACTACTGATGAACAATGACATTTCTACAGAAGCAGCTGAATCACACCCAAAGCAGTACTTCTCTGTTTCCATTGCTCTGACCTGGAAGGATGCTCGGAGCTACTGCAGACAGCACTACACAGATCTGGCTATGATCAAAGATGAAACTGAAAACACTGTGGTGGCTTCCTTCTATCCAACTGGCCCCTATTGGATCGGCCTGTACAGGGAGGGCTGGAGGTGGTCTCACGGCACCAACAGCACATTCACAAACTGGCTCACAGGACAACCAAACAATGCTGGTGCCATTCAGTACTGTGTCCAAGAAGACAATACTCATAAATGGAACGACTGGCCTTGTCACTCTTTGCAATATTTTCTTTGTCACAAATGTAAGTCTTTTATTATACCCAATAACCAAACACAATATTTTACCATCTAAGTTAGTAGAATGGTTGCCTTGTAACTTGTCAGTTTATAATAATAATAATAATAATAATAATAATAATAATAATAATAATAATAATAATAATAATAATAATAATAATAATAACAACAACAACAATAATAATCATAATCATATATTTTATTTATTTATTTCAGGGACAGTGCATATTAATCAACATTCGCATGTAAATATGCCAGAGTTAGCCAGACGGCTATTTTTCATCTGTAGTCCCTTGACAGATGTTAGGTGTCACTTCTACATAACATAAAATCACATTACAAAGTTAAAATTCATCATTCTAAAAAGTACATTACTTCAGACAACTCAATTACAAGCATTCACCTGCAATCAATAACCAGCCACTTACAGATATTCACTCTCACTCAATAACTTAGAAGTAATAATAGCAGCTTAAAGTCAATAGGCCAGTGACCAGCAGGGGGCAGCAAGAGGTGGATGTCTTAATGTTGACAGCTTTGATTGTCTATGAGCCATTGTTTTAACTGTACTTTAAATTAAGTGTATGTGTTGAGGTTTCTGATGGTTGTGGGGGTGGCATTCCAGTATTGAGCAGCTCTAACAGAAAAGGTAGTTTGACCAAACAGATTTTCCGGAGGGGGATGATACAGTCCCCTCTCACTGCTCCTCTGGTTCTGCTGTGTTCAGAGGTCTGAGTGTTAATAATCTGTTTGAGTGGAGGAGAAGACAAACCATGGATGACTTTATACAACAGACATAGATGAGCATATTTATTTAATATAGAATTCCTTAGCCTATTCACCTTGACACTGTGAGCTTTTAACCATGTTTTAGTTCACTGTTTAATCTGAATTAGTCAACATATTTATTTCCTCACATTCATGTAGAAAAACAGATCACTGCACACTAAATTAATCTAATTACACGAAAAAAGACACAAAATTAGAGAGTGCACGTGTAAAAATACCATTGTCATTAGTTAATATTTTAAAAGATGTACTGATATTTTTGCATTAACTGCATTTGTTTTTGGTCAAGCTATGGAGAGAAGACACATCCACAGAATGACCGTCAAACTTCAGACCGCTGCAGAGCTGTCAGACCCCGCTCTGTTGACACAGATTGTTCCACAGGTACATTCACACTTCAGTGTGAATGTCAAATTGTTTTTCATATTCTTTTCGATGTTAGATTGTGTGTTAACAATGTGTTTTTTGTTCTTTCAGATTAAACAAAAACTTGAGAGTCTTGGACTAAGTGATTTTATTGTCTATTGGACTGCCCCACCCACAATACATAGCATACAAGCTACAACTGGGCAACTTGGAAAATGAATGTGTGAGATGATGAACCTTGAATAATTAAATACAAATATTATACTTTTTCTATAAGGGCTAGTCCCAAGCCTTTCAGACCCTTACCACACTGTTCTAAATAAATACTTTACAAAAAACACATTGCACTGTTCATCAATGTGTGCTGCTTTTATATATATATATATATATATATATATATATATATATATATATATATATATATATATATATATATAAACAAATAAAATACATTCTCTTTTTTAAAAATACACCAGTTTATAAAAGAGTGAGCAGGTCACTGCACACTATTTAAGTACAATTCCTGCACACTCTTTAATTAGTCCAGACTTACACTTTGTTAAAAGTAAGGTATGTAGCTCATATACTATAATCACAACTGAATCTGGGATGCCAGTGCCTTAACCTACAGATAGAAGACATATACAAGTTTTTTTTTTTCAATCTCAGTTTAATGTTTAGTCCTTCCAAATGATCTGATGATTATAAATCTGATGTTATGTCCAGACTTTCACTTATGCTTCTCTAACTTGGATCACTCTGTACTTCTAAGTGTACCTTTGCTTAAGCAGGCTACATCTTTTGACTACTCTATCCAATTCTACATTTCATGACATAAAGAACTGATATATGTAAGCCCACTTTAGTCAACTGGGACACATTAAAATGCACCAGAAATCAAGAAAAAATTTCCAAAAATGTACAAATTTCAGTTTGTAATGTTTTTATACTGTATACTTCTGGCTACTGCTGTTGTGAATCTCTAGAATTTTCTTTTTACAACTGATTTCTTTTTACAGCTGATTGAGATGATGTCTTAATTTTATGTATATGAATACGTGAGGTGGCAACGGCCCCAAGAGCAAATTCAGGTTAAGGCTCCCTAAAGGCTAGGGCGGGCCCTGAGCAGGAAAATAAAGGACACGGATGT
Organism: Periophthalmus magnuspinnatus; assembly: GCF_009829125.3. NCBI lineage: Eukaryota > Metazoa > Chordata > Actinopteri > Gobiiformes > Gobiidae > Periophthalmus > Periophthalmus magnuspinnatus. The sequence goes on from NC_047132.1 coordinate 3,541,408, forward strand.
AGGCCCGCCATGCGCATGCCTTGGCCATCTACCGGGGGAGATTGGTGATCTGCGACCCACAACAGGCATGTGCCTGACTCAATTTGATGGATAGAACAGCTACTGTTTTATAGACTGCGAGAGACAGGGCCAACGTGTCATCAGTAAAGTGTGTCTTTTTATTATGCTGTGGCTGTTTTCAAAAACACCATAATTATCAGATTTTTTAAACTTTTTGAATTAAGAAATGCAGAGTGATGCACACTCATGATATATCACTTTAAATGCACCGTTGGCGCAGAAATTAGAACTGTCCATCCATTGCAGATAATTTACACCTGTCTTTCCATCGTGTTACATTTCCACAAAGTTTTTGGCCTGCTAAACAACTTCTGCATTTTCACCTTGCTTAGTAAATATAGCCCTATGTCTCTTGGCTGGCCTGAGAATGCTTTGGAATTTCCCCAGAAAAGCTGGAGGAAGTGTGAGTAGAAAAAGGAATTCAGGGCCTCCTTGCTCAGACTGGTGTCTCCTGCATTGTTGCTATTATTGTATGCTGTTCTCTGGTGATTAGACAGTTTGTGTGTAAAAGTCAGACAGTGACATATACTGTAATGGACCAGATTATTGTTAAATTATAGCATAAAACACACTGTAATAAAAAGACCAAGATGCATTGTGAAACTCATGTAAAAATGTATTTTTGATTATTTTGTAAACACTGTACACATAATGAAGTGAGGCTCCATTGACCTGAAGCTCACTGCCCTGCTTATTCCAGGCTTTCCAGACCTATAACACTCCCTTTGATGTAGACTCTGTGTCCTTCTTATGGAGTTTGGCATACAGAATGCTCACATGAGGCAGGATTTTATGAAAAATCTCCAAGAAGGTAAAGTTGGGACTCTGATAGCACAGTGTGAATAACATTACACTTATATTTTTATAATTAATAAAGTGTATGCTTATATGGTGTACGAGACCAACCGGGTGTGATGGGAAACTACAGGCTGTGTAACTGAAATGTATAACTAGGTAACTGAAGTGAAAAACAGGAAACTAGGGTGAGGGTGAAAGGTCAAAGGCTGTGTAACCTGAACTGAAGGAAAAGAAAGATCATGGCTGTGTGGGAATAGAATGTTGTTCTACTGATAAGCATGATGGGAAACCTGCTGAGTAATGTTAAACTGTTAATAAAAGCCTGCACTGAGAAGGAGGTGTTGAAGAGGGCAGAGAATACTTTGTGGAAGCAGTCTTCATAGTTTTGTCTCTGTGCTCCTTCCCTCTGATCAGAGTAAATGAAAGTCCAATACTTGAGTCTTTTTGGGTAAACAGCAAGTCAAGAACAGAGTTTTCTTGACACACAGCCATGACCCCTGTTTCTTTTTCAGTTTTAGAGTCAAAATCACCAGTCTCTGATTTGCTCAAAACAATGAATGAGCTCCTCCTTGTTTTCGAGTGTTTACAACCCGACTATGAACTTTATGGCATCAGCCTTTCTGAATGATAAAGTTAATGTGATATAAACATGAAACAATACTTTATGTCATGAAATGCTCATCTATGGAATGTAAGTAGTGTTAAAAAAAAAAAGCTACTAAAGTTAATTGGACCAGTCCGGTGCCTTGTTGCATGTTTTACTACATTTGCTGTGCATGTTTGTGATTTTGTTTTTTTGCTGTCTTTATATTTGCTGTGTACAACCTGGGTATTGTAACTAGTTTGGTGACTTGCTAGTGCTAAATTTAAACAAAAATTACGCTTAACCACTACTCCGTCCAATCTTGTGCATTGCAGTCTTGTTAATTGGTATTGTGGACAAGGCATATTGTGTTCAAGGCAAAGCAGCAGTAGTTGGTGTGCGGACCCTTTTTGTATTTCTTTCCCTTTTTTTGCTTGTTCTATTCTGCATTTTTTTGCGTGCATTTGGCAATGGCGGATGAAGTAGAGGGTCTCAGAGGCCAATTAGCACGGCTGATGGCTGAAAATCAGAGGCTGCGTTTAGATCAGGCACAACCAACTGCTAGCACTAGCGCAGGGACTGCTACTGCATCTGCAACCGATCGGCTGGTCTGCACTCCACGGGACCAGAAATGTCCAACATTTCGGGGACATACAGGCATCAGTTTAGGCGAATGGATTGAGGAAGTCGAGTCGTAATGAAATCAAATACCACGTTAGGGTGGACAGAGAAGACCCAGACAAAATCATTTCCATCCTTCAAGACCTTTACGGTTGCTCCGATTCTTATGTGGCTCTACAGGAAGCCTTCTTTTCAAGGAAACAACACGAGGGGGAGACACTACCAGAATTCTCCCTTGCCTTGTTGAGTTTAATGGACAAGGTAAAAGCGCATTCTCCCAATCGTATGCCCAATTCTGCCATTTTAACACGTGACCAGTTTATTGAGTGCGTACTTGATGGGGTTTTGTGTCGTGTGTTGAAACAATATGTCTGTCAATACCCTACAGCAACCCTGCTTCAGGTCAGGGGGGAGGCAATGAGATGAGAGCGTGAGGGTCTGCCAGTTTGTGCCCGGGGCCGGAGTAACTCTGTGCCTTCGGCATTCATACAATATGTTGTTCAAGGCGGACCACCTAGCAACATATCCCCCCGAGACAAAGATAAGTGAGTTGGAAGAACTCTTAAAGAACCAGCAGAAGCAGCTTGATCGGCTCACTCAGAGTATTGCCCTCTTGCAAACTGAGTGGCAGAGGAGCCACTCCCCTTGCCCAGGATCAATTATCTGTAATCGATGCCAACAATCTGGTCACATTGCTAGTAATTGTGATGGACCACATGTTCCAGCCAGGCAATTGCAGTCCTTCCGTTCAGCTCATTTTCATTCAGCTGTCGGAAAACTAGCACTCACCGGGTTGCTGAGCCACAGCTCGGTTGGGGCGCCAAGGAAGATTCCAGGTAGTTTGGTTGATGCTCCCAAATTCATAGCATCTTTCCCACATAGAGAAGTGGATATGGCCATCCCCTATATAGGATACTTGGAACTTGATGTGGAGCTCTGTGGTAAGTTGATGCCTTGCTGTGGTGTTTAGGTTATAAGAGACCCACCAGGTATGCCGGTGCCAGTCCCTGATGTTCTTGGAATGAATGTAATCCGAAAGTGCTACCAGGAACTTTTTGGGCAGTATGGGCCCACACTGTTTAACACAGCTCCCGTGGAAGTGTCCCCAACTTCCTTGGTTGCGACTTTCCAAAAGTGCCACATCGCTCTCCAGGAACCAGCACAAATGCGACCTGTTAGAGTAAGGGTGCGGGGAAAGCAGGCTTGCCACAATCCCCCTGGTACCATGAAGACTGTGCCCACTATATGCTTTGAACAGTACAGTCAGTCATGTTTGAACCTATGGAATTTGGCTTACCCGCAGGGCTACTTGCCTCTCCAGCATTGGTTCAAGTCATTCGAGGGACTGCTTATGTTTCAGTAGTTAATGTAGGGACAAATGATACCCTGCTGTACCCTCGTACCATTGTGGGTACACTGGACCAAGTGAACATGGTGAGTTTACCAGCAGGTGTGGAGGTGCCCATCGCCACTGTGACAGTCTCGTCACACACTGCTGTTACTCCAGCCACAGACCCCATCAACCATTCTGTCCAGTGAGGAGCAGGACCAGGTGCACTGTCTTTCCTTAGGGAGTATAACTCAGTGTTTGCTCCCCACGACCAGGACTTGGGTTGCACCAACCTGGTGACCCATGACATCCCGCTCCTGGACGATGTAGGATCCTTCCCTCAGACTATGAACTTGTGAAGGAACATATTCACAAGCTCTTAGAGGCTGAGATGATCAGGAAGAGCTCTAGCCCCTGCGCCTCTCCCATCGTGCTCATCTGGAAAAAGGACAGAAGCCTCAGGCTCTGTGTTGATTATTGCCAGCTCAACAATAAGTGTGCGTTTCCATTACCCCACATAGAGGAATCCCTTGATACTCTGACAGGTGCCCACTGGTTCTCCAAAATGGATTTGGCCTGCGGGTACAACCAGGTACCTGTCACTGAGAGCAATTGCCATAAAACTGCATTTTGCACACCGTTTGGGTTGATCGAGTGGAATCGCATGCCTTTGTTGTTCAAATGTAAAGTGCGTTATAAATAAAATGTATTATTATTATTATTATTTCGGGCTCTGCAATGCCCCCAGCACCTTCCAGTGTCTAATTCAACGCATTTTTGAGGACCAACAGTGCCAGTCTCTCCTTTTGAACTTGGACGACATCGTAGTGTTTTCGTCCACGGTCAAGGAACATTTGGAGACGCTGGCTGTGGTCCTGGGTTGGCTGCAGAAGAAGGGTCTGAAGGCTAAGCTGAGTAAGTGCAGCTTTTTCCGGACAGAGGTGAACTATCTTGGTCACATCATCTCTGACCAGGTGGTAGCCACTGACCCAAGCAAAGTTGAGGTAGTAGCTAACTGGCCAACACCCACCACGGCCATGGAGGTGAGATCTTTTTTGGGGGTTTGCTATCTACTACCATCGCTTTGTGGAGGGCTTTGCGAAGTTGCCCCCCCCCCCCCTCTGTATCGCAGAGTGTCTGAGCTCACAGGTAAGTCCAAGAAGAGAAAGCCAGCCCCCAGTACTGCCGGGCCATGGGCAGAGGAGTGCCAACAGATTTTTGATGCCCTAAAGGCCAAGCGACTCGGCCCCAGTCCTAGCCTATGCGAACCTCTCCCGTCCAATCATTCTGAAGGTTGCCGCCAGCCACAGTGGCTTAGGCACTGTGCCGTCATAGGAGCAAGAGGATGTAGTAAGCCCCATTGCTTATGCCAGTCATGGCCTCCGACCCACTGAGGGGAGCTTGTTCAATTATAGCTCAATGAAATTGGAGCTTTTGAGTTTGAAATGGGCACTTACAGAGAAGTCCAGGTAGTACCTGTTGGAACATAAGTGCGTTGTCTACATGGATAACAATCCGTCAAGTCATCTATCATCTGCAAAACTGGGAGCCGTGGAGCAGCGTTGGTCCGCTCAGCTTGCCTCCTTTTACTTTGAACTCAAGTAAGAAGAGCAACAAGAACGCTAATGCCCTGTCTTGGACACCCTTTGTCCCGAGTACTTCCTTGCCTGCAGCAAGCTTTGCAGGGCCAAGAGACACAGGCATCTCAATCCGTGGTAACAGTGTTCCCACACTATGCACCAGCTGACCTCCATGCTCCCCAACAAGAGGATCCTGTTATTCAGGAAGTTGCAGCTTTTTGGAGGCAAAAGTGACTGCCCAGTCAGAAGGAGAGACAGGAGCTTTCCCAACCTGCTCTAGCCCTCCTTGGGCAGTGGGATCGCTTGATTGATTTGGATGGCCTGTTGTACCGGCAAATATTCCGGTCAGATGGTGGTGGTGCAGTATACCAGCTCCGTTTGCCCAGGGCCTTGGTTTCGGATGTCCTCACACAGGTCCACCAAGACCACAGACACCAAGGAGTTGAACGACCCTAGCTCTCTTGCGCTCTCGCTGCAACTGGCCAGGGATTTCTTGCGAGGTGGCCCAATGGTGTCAAGCCTGTGAGCGTAGCCAGTACCCCAAGAACAACCAACCAGCCACTCACAGCTACATGGGCCACCTATTGGCGTTGAGGCCAAATGGCCATCAACTTCACTCTGCTTGAACCCACTCCTATGGGTTTGGAGAATGTCCTGGTGATGACAGATGCCTTTAGCAAATACACACTGGCCATCCCCACCAAGGACCAACGTGCCTCTACAGTGGCACAGGTCTTGGTCTCATGGTTCACAAAGCTTGGCATTCCAGCTTGTATCCAGTCAGACCAAGGCTGCAACTTTGAGAGCGTGCTGATCCAACAGCTATGCTGTTTGTATAGGGTTGTGAAGTCACGGACCATGCCCTATCATTCGGCTGGTAACGGGCATTGTGAACGCTTTAACAGAACACTACACAATTTGTTACGCGCATTGCCTCCCTCATGGAAGCGGGATTGGAGTTTTTGCCTATCGGAGGTGTTGTTTGTTTACAACACAACACCTCATCAGTCGAATTCGAGAATCCCCTTATTTCCTAATATTTTTACAAGAACCATGTCTTCCCATTGATTTCTTTCTTGGAAGGGAATGTCAATGACTGGATAAAGGAGCATCAAGCCCGGCTCCAAGTTGCTTTTGAAGGGGCTTGAGCTCGCTTGAAGGCTTCTGCAGATCGCAGAAATGCAAACCACGACAAACATGTGAAAGAAGCCCCTCTCCAAGAAGGTCAGCTTGTACTTTTGCGTGACCATGGCATCAGAGGTCGCCAGAAAACCTAGGACTTTTGGAGTCCAGTGACCTATCAGATCATACAGGCAGTATGAGAGTTAGACAGAGAGTTCTGTCTATACTGTGGCACCTGTTGATGACCATAATAAGGTCAAGAGGGTACATCGCTCCTTGCTGAAAGCTTTGGTTAGCCTGGGTACACCAGTCTTTGTCGTGGAAGACACGCCGTGCAATTCAGTGGAAAAGCCAGTGCCAGCCGGAGATATGGCCTTTGATTCCTTCGAAGGTAACCTGTTCGTAAGGCCACAACCAAAGGAACCACCTTCAGTTCCACCCACCCAAAATGTAGCTGGGACTCAAACTACTCCACAGCCTGTGGCCCCATCTTCTGGTCCCAGAGTCTTGGAACCTTCTCCAGCCCTATCAAGTGCGGGCTCTCAACCTTTGCCTGTCACCCCAGCTTTAGATTCAGGTGGTGGGAATATTGGATTGCGCAGATCTACACGCTCCACTGCAGGTCAGCACCCTGACATTCACCATCTTCCAAGGGGTGCAGGAAACTTGCCTTTGACTGGGTAGGCTGCTTCATTAATATCTGTGTGCGCAGTCTTTAGGACATGGTGCTAGCCACTCAAGTTCATTGTTGGAGCGCCAATGCCATCTGGGGGGGTAGAATGTGGTAAGACAGTTGTTGAGGCCTGTGCGTCAGGTGCGCTTACCTAGTTTCCCGAGGTGTGGTCTGGTGGACTATATAAGCACTCCCTTTCTCATTGCTCCCCCTTTTGCCCACATGCATTTCCGGGTCCCTGCACAGGCAGCTCTGTCCTCCATGCCCAGTCCTAACCTGTTACTCTTCATTCATGAAAATATCCAAATTCCCCAAATCATCTTCTTTTAATGCCGCCGTCTGACTGCAAGCTCGGCACCGCTTCACTTTCACAACACACTGAACTTCACAGTGCGTTCTCGTGCGCCCTCGTCTTTGGTGACAGGTAATTAATGCACACTACTCCTGTCCATTCACAAAATTGTCCAAACTCTCATAAAGTCCATGTTTCATGTAGCTTCTCTGCTTGGTCCTAATATTGCACCTTGGGCCAAGTGCACGTCGCTGCAGTGACAGGTAATGCCCCGTGGGACCTCTTCATTCATAAAATCCCCAAGTTCTTACACATATGTCCCTTGTAGTCTCGCTGCTCGGCTGTACTCGCTGTACCAGGTCCATTACGCACAGTATATGTTTCTTCTGTGTCTGTAGCACTCTGAGATTTCTCTGAAATGTAAAGTGCAATACAAATAAAATGTATTATTATTATTATTATTATAGTGGTGTGTTTTCATCAATAGAAAAATGGAAATGCATCCCAAATGTAATTTCAACTCCAAGCATGCATCCTCTAACTATTAGTTTGATTGTGTAGTTGGCATTGTGCCAAGGACGACACGAGACATATTACATCTCATCATTTCAAACTCCAGAAAATGAGCTGCGTAAAGCGGACTCCCAGCCATCAACCCTGGAATTGTGTGCTCACCCTACTCAATCAGCGGTATGTGTCCCTCCTTAGCTAGGTTCAGTTACATTGAGCTGTAGGACTAATGCTAACTCCCCATTCATTTTAGGTGTCATCAGTGGTTAGCAGTGGCATGGGGCATGCCACCTCTACTGTTTTGTCTTTCGCCTTGTCTTCCTTTCTTTTGCTTTGCCTTTTGTTTTATTTTGCCTTTTGTTTTGCCTTTTTCTTTGCCTTGTTTTGCCTGGCTCAATTTACAGTTTAAGTTGGCCCACGATGAGGTCGCCTTCTTTTAGTGGCGCTGTTCTGGGCTGAGCTCGGACTGGTGTACCTGAGCTCTGTGCGTTGAGCTGGATTTTGCCCTGTACATGGTCTGACAGGCAGTGGGTTTGGGCTTGGTAAACTTTTAATGAATTGAATGGGTGTCTGGGTGAACTCAGATTTTATATATATTGTCGTCATTGTCAGTGAAATTAAAACACTGTTTCCTTTTAATATGTAAAATAAACATGATGTAAATTAAATGGAACCTGTCTCTTCTATTGTGATATGCTTACCTGTGTGCCTTATACTTAGATTCTAGTCCCCAAACTAGATTTGGTGTGGCGTTGTTGCAACACTTATATTTTTTAGTACTATCCCAAATTATTAACCCCTTGATTGCCACACTTGTTTTCGGTTGATTAATTTGCCTGTCTGTTTCTCTTTCATTGTTGATTTTCTGACGTTCTGTTGCTTAAATCAGTTCTCATGTTCAGCGCTAAGAGGCAACTGCTGTTGTGATTTGCGGCTTTACAACTGAATTGAATGGATAAATGAATTTGCCACTAATTGTAAAATCTAACAATTAATTCAAACACATTGGCTGTAACTTGTGTGTTTTAGCCCAGAAACATCTTACTGGTCTGGAGAACACAGCAGGTGCGGCCCTGGTGGTGCAGCAGCCATCACTTTATGCAGGGGGCCCAGACCCCTCAGGGGCCACAGTCCAGGCACAGCTGCAGTAGGTGTTTGAGCAGGACTCAGAGTCAGCCTACACGCCCCCTCTGTCTCATGACACCTGGTCTGTGAACATGTGTGCAATCTGACATGGGCAGCACCCTGGGAGCGCACAGCAAGTCCAGCTCAGGGAGGACACTCTTTTAGCTCAAGTCTCATTTTAAACACCTTTTCATACAGTGTTGGAACATACATCTGATAATCACAGGCAAATGACAGAATTATTGTGTATGAAATTGTTCAGTCTACTCAGAATTCCTCGACATTGGGATATGCCTGGGATGCTGAAACAGCAATGCATTCTTAAATGAGACAAAACTGACTTTTCAGACCTTTAACTATGTTAAAGTTGCTTTACCCTTAAGGAATGCAGGAAAATAAAGATTACTCAGACTTGCAAGATGTAATTTTTTTCCGATGTACCACGGTTTTTACCACCACCAGTACAGTTTTTACTGTTGCGTAGGTATTTTGGCACTTTTTTTTAAATCCACTGCTCACTAGTGGGCAGTGGAAGCTATCAGTAGGAAAGGCTGACGACATGCGGCGCTTTACTGAAATAATGTTTTTGGTTGTGTATCGTAAAGGGACAGTATCGGTCCTATTGGGCTCTGCAATTTTCCAACCTAGAAGCTAGCAGACTTCTTTCTTTTATCAAGTGATTTTAGATCAGTGTTACATTTTAGAAAGCCCAAAATATAACAATGATCCACGGGTGTCATCGATTAGAACTATATATAGCAGGCAAAGCACAATGGACATCTTTAAGCACAAATCAGAGAATGAATGGACTCTTTGTTCTTAAATATTTTAAAACACACTGCTTAATGCGAAGGATTCTCAGGACATTATGTTTATTTGAGATGAATATGGCAACCTCTTGATAAAAATGTAATCTGTACATTATTGCAGTCCATCCAGACTGTGCATGATGCTTACACACTTTTCTGCGAAAAGCTGGAGTCCGTCCTGTCCAGTGTCAGAAGACAGGTGACTTGTCTTAGATCACAGCAGCTTCACCTCTAGACTAAATGAAATGAGCTACAGATATCATAGTGTTCCATAACAATGATTCTCAGTGGGTGGGCCTGGGACCAGAAGTGTGTTACAGAACAGTATAAAAATAATTGCTGTTAAATAGTTTTGATAGTTATTGTTTAGCCTTATCATTAATGCTCTTGTGTCTGTGAATGCACACATATGTACAGAGAGAAAATATGTATTATTATGGGTCTATTAAGGCTAAATTTATCAATTAATGTACTGAAAGAATAGGATTTTTATATTTCCCCCTGTATAGTAACCCCCAGCACTGATTTACGTCTGCGTCTGCAGATACTATGAACAAATTAAAATCAAGAATGAAACAAGGTTTGGCTCAAAATAAATGTTTTTTTTTTTCGGAATAGAACAGGAAGTTTTATAGTGGATCACATGAATGACTAAACCAAAGTAACATTTTAAAGGCTCTTCTTGTCTCCTCTGCCCTGTGACCCTAACAACCTGTCCTGTGGGAAACGTGTTTCTTGTGTGTATAGTGCTGATAGATCCATGCAGTGTACTGACCATCAGCAGTCCCTCCAGCATTTGAATAGGTCAAGATATTTATCCATCACAAACTTCTTAGCTGGTGTTTTACCAGTGGAACCTGTGGACACAGTATCCTAACTACACAGTGAATCACATGTATATTCTACACATACAACAGTTAAACTTTACAGTGACACGCCAAAGTTAGAATCTGCACCAATGGAATATAAGGAATTAAGTTTGCAAATTTCATTTATATGAGTTGTACTCTCCTAAAACATCATAGGTTTAGCTCAGCAGTAGCAACAATGTAATTAAAGCCGCAAGCGGCATCGAACGGCCCTCGCGGGCCGTGCTTCGCACTAGGCCGGCCCCGCACTCCCTGTGGGTGGCGCTGACGCGCCACTTGTCCCTTTTTTATTGGGACTTTGGGCTGCACTTGTCACCAAACAAGTCAAAAAACACATTTGAAGTGCTGATGCACAAAATGCAAAAACATGGGTTTTCCAGGCATCGCCATGGCAACACCGTGCAAAATACAAACTTGGCCCCTCGGACTTTTTTGACGGGGACGACCTGAAGAATCACTGTGCCAAATTTCACATTACTCCATGAAGCAAATAAGTCGTTATAAGATTTTGAAATGTATGAAAATTTGGAAATTTTCCCATTAGGATAACATGGGCGCTTTCGCGCATCGCCATGGCAACCCAGTGAAAAATACGAGATGGGTCTGATTGACTTTTTTGATGAGGATGACATGAAGAGTCATGGTGCCAAATTTCACATTATTCCATGAAACTAATATTTTTCCCATGAATGGGAAAAATTGGGAGGTTTCCCATTAGGATAACATTGGCAGTTTGGCGCATCGCCATGGCAACACGGTGCAAAAGACGACATAGGTCTGATTGACTTTATTGATTGGGATGACCCAATGGAATTTTGTGTCAAATTTGGTAACATTTGGGAAAACTAAATGTTCGGCCTTCCATACAAATTTATTAGATGTTCTGTAGGGGGCACTATCGCGCCAATTTAGTTTCTGTTATAATGAATAGCTTTAGGCCCGAAAGTTTTACAACTGATTCAAATTTGAGCCAAATCGGACTTTGCTTGCGCAAATGGGAGCAAATTTTGACTTGTGAAAATTGCAAAAATTCTGATGGAATTTTGCGGCTTTGCCGCACGGAAACCGTAACAGGGATCATCATAAATTGGATAACTTTTGATGCCCCACTTGTCTAGATGATATACAGTGATTTTCAGCCCAGCCGGTGAAGCGCCTTCAGAGGAGTTGACGAAAATGCGAGGTCAGCGAAAACGCTGACTCGGCATTTTTGAATTTTCAATCCAAGATGGCCGACTTCCGGTGCGTCCGAGGGCGTGGCCATAATAATCTTTTTTGTTTGGCATCACTTGAAGAATGCGTGTACCGAATTTCGTGGCTCTACGGCAAAGTTGATGTCGAGACATCTCCCATTGACGCAATGTATTTTGACTTTTGCAGGGGGCGCTGTCGCGCCATTTTTTTATGTCCGATGATGCACCACATAAAAAAATAAATTTTTCAGCAGACCTGAATTTTGGGCAAAATTTGGTGAGTTTTTGAAAATGTTCAGGGGGTCAAATTACTGCTCAAAGAGCAGAAGAATAAAAAAAAAATAAATAAAAATAATTAAAGCCGCAAGCGGCATCGAACGGCCCTCGCGGGCCGTGCTTCGCACTCGGCCGACCCGGCACTCCCTGTGGGTGACGCTGACGCGCCACTTGTCCGTTTTTTATTGCGGCTTTGGGCTGCACTTGTCACCAAACAAGTCAAAACACATTGGAAGTGCTGATGCACAAAATGCAAAAACATGGGTTTTCCAGGCATCGCCATGGCAACACCGTGCAAAATACAAACTTGGCCCGCTGGACTTTTTTGTCGGGGACGACCTGAAGAATCACCGTGCCAAATTTTGTGTTCGTCGTTGACAGTTATATGTCGTTATAAGACTTTGAAATGTACGAAAATTTGGAAATTTTCCCATTAGGATAACATGGGCGCTCTCGCGCATCGCCATGGCAACCCAGTGAAAAATATGACATGGGTCTGATTGACTTTTTTGATCAGGATGACATGAAGAGTCATGGTGCCAAATTTCACATTATTCCATGAAACTAATATTTTTCCCATGAATGGGAAAAATTGAGAGGATTCCCATTAGGATAACATTGGCAGTTTGGCGCATCGCCATGGCAACACGATGCAAAAGACGACATAGGTCTGATTGACTTTATTGATTGGGATGACCCAATGGAATTTTGTGTCAAATTTGGTAACATTTGGGAAAACTAAATTTTCGGTCCTCCATACAAATGTATTAGATGTTCTGTAGGGGGCGCTATTGCGCCAATTTAGTTTCTGTGATAATGAGTAGCTTTAGGCCCGAAAGTTTTACAACTGATTTGAATTTGAGCCAAATCGGACTTTGCATGCGCAAACGGGAGCAAATTTTGACTTTTGAAAATTGCAAAAATTCCGATGGAATTTTGCGGCTTCGCCGCACGGAAACCGTAATAGGGATCATCATAAATTGGATAACTTTTGATGCCCCACTTTTCTAGATGATGTACAGTGATTTTCAGCCCCGCAGGTGAAGCGCCTTCAGAGGAGTTGACGAAAATGTGACGTCAGCGAAAACGCTGACTTTGCATTTTGGAATTTTCAATCCAAGATGGCCGACTTCCGATGCGTCAGAGGGCGTGGCCATAATAATCTTTTTTTTTTTGGCATCACTTGAAGAATGCGTGTACCGAATTTCGTGGCTCTATGGCAAAGTTGACGTCGGGACGTCTCCCATTGACGCAATGTATTTTGACTTTTGCAGGGGGCGCTGTCGCGCCATTTTTTTATGCCCAATGATGCACCACATAAAAAAATAAATTTTTCGGCAGACCTGAATTTTGGGCAAAATTTGGTGAGTTTTTGAAAATGTTCAGGGGGTCAAATTACTGCTCAAAGAGCAGAAGAAGAAAAAAAAAAATAATAATAATTTTTTTTTTTTTAGCAAAAACAATATATCCGATAACATTAGAAACACATATTATACGTTTTTTGAAAGCTCTGGACCTTCCCCACGTCACCGTGGCGTCAATGGCGAATGACGAGCGCTAACGCGCTCGTCATTCGCCATGACGTCGGGGTCCACCATTGACCTCCCATTGACTTCCATTCATTTTAGCAGTAACAAGTATGGCCCATGCCTGCGGCATGGGGGCTTGGATAGGGCTCGATGCCAGGAGTGTGTTTGGGGACATTAGCGCTTCGCGCTGCGTCAGCGTCAACATTGAGTCAATGGGCTTCGCCCATTGACTCAATGTTGACGCCCATTGACTCAATGTTGACGCTGACATGCTAGCAAGAACAAATATGCATGTCCCATGCCTACGGCATGGGTTGCTAGGACACAGGAGTCTGTGCAAGGTCGCGGTGCTGCCACGAAGTTGCGCGCGAAGCGCGCAACTTCGTGAAGACAGTTTGCAACGATGAGTGCGAAGCACTCATCGTTGCGGAAGCAATAGGCCCTACGCCCTGTAGGGGCTCGGGCCTAATAATATTTTTAGCAAAAACAATATATCCGATAACATTAGAAACACATATTATACGTTTTTTGAAAGCTCTGGACCTTCCCCACGTCACCGTGGGGTCAATGGCGAATGACGAGCGCTAACGCGCTCGTCATTCGCCATGACGTCAGGGTCCGCCATTGACCTCCCATTGACTTCCATTCATTTTAGCAGTTATAAGTATGGCCCATGCCTGCGGCATGGGGGCTTGGATAGGGCTCAATGCCAGGAGTGTGTTTGGGGACATTAGCGCTTCGCGCTGCGTCAGCGTCAGAAGACAGTCTGCAGACTGTCAGAAGACAGTCTGCAACGATGAGTGCTTCGCACTCATCGTTGCGGAAGCAATAGGCCCTACGCCCTGTAGGGGCTCGGGCCTAATAAAAAAAAAAAAATAATAATAATATTTTTAGCAAAAACAATATATCCGATAACATTACAATGACATATTATACGTTTTTTGAAAGCTCTCGACTTTCCCCACGTCACCGTGGGGTCAATGGCGAATGACGAGCGCTAACGCGCTCGTCATTCGCCATGGCGTCGGGGTCCGCCATTGACCTCCCATTGACTTCCATTCATTTTAGCAGTAACAAGTATGGCCCATGCCTGCGGCATGGGGGCTTGGATAGGGCTCAATGCCAGGAGTGTGTTTGGGGACATTAGCGCTTCGCGCTGCGTCAGCGTCAACATTGAGTCAATGGGCTTCGCCCATTGACTCAATGTTGACGCTGACATGCTAGCAAGAACAAATATGCATGTCCCATGCCTACGGCATGGGTTGCTAGGACACAGGAGTCTGTGCAAGGTCGCGGTGCTGACAGTCTGCAACGATGAGTGCTTCGCACTCATCGTTGCGGAAGCAATAGGCCCTACGCCCTGTAGGGGCTCGGGCCTAACAAGATAAGTTGTAGCAGGAGAGTAAGCTTGACTGTCTCCTTGCCCTCAAACCACAAAACCTCTCTTGCAGGAAAACAAGTGGGGAGACGGGAGAGCAAACATTTTTACTTTACTTTGGCAAAGGAACTTGATGTGCATTTTATACCTGCCACTTTATCGCAGTAGTGGTTTTATTTTGTTAATGCACTTTTGTACAATATTTTAACATTTCAATTCTTGGCACTTTATAGCCTGTGGTTTTAGCACAACTCAGATAATGGTGCAGTTTGGGAGTGGAGTATGGCAATTTGGCAGTGGCACAGCAAGAGGAATTCTCGTGATATTTGAATTAGTGATTTGTGGTAACATTTTGGTTACATTTCACAAAATCTGCACAAACAAAGGGTTAAGGGCAAGTGATGTTTTTGCAATACACAGCTCAAGGAGTGGAACACACAGCACTTTAATATAGCACAATTTATGTCATTCAAACAAGTAATTTTATGATCACGATTTCATTTAACAGTGCAGAATAAAAACCTTTCAGTCATATGCACAGCTAAACAAAACTGTTTTGTGCATTGGCAGAGTAGAGGTTTGTCTCGCATCTTTAGCTGGAGGATTTGACCTATTGTGCATGTTTTGGGTTAATGGAGAAACATGCAAACCCACACAGAAAGGCCTGGTGACCTGGGAGTCGAACACAAACTGTACCTGTGGAAAGGTTAGGTTGGCAAAATCAAGAGCAGACACAGTGGCTTATCTACTTTGTCATTTTACACTGAAGCACATGAATGAAATAAAATATTGAATTGAATTGAAATTGAATCTTGCACAAAGTTTGAGAGATAGGGTAGGTTTTACACTGAACCAACCCCCTCCCTTTGTCCAGGCTGGGGATTGGTACAAAGGGGACACCAGATTAAACCCACCGCCCACTGCCTGTGCAAGGTTAGTGAGTGGCATTAGTAGTGTTAGTAGTTAGTCAGAACATGCACTGAGAACCTGCAATGAAAAGGGGGACATTAGTCATAATATAGTACACAAAATCTGCAAAGAATGTTCAAATATGAGTTTCAATAAGCTCAGCTGTACTCTCAAACACATATTAAAAGCCACAAAACCTGTGAAATCAAAGGTTTACTCACAAATGAAAGCTGCTAAATTGCTTAGCAGGGTAAGAGTAAATAGCTTATGAGAGCAACATTAAGATCAGCTGTACTCTGAAATACATTACATACACATACACAAGCTGCAAAATCACTGTAGCAGCACTGTAAAAACTCAAACATTGGGACAAAAGACATTTTGGGCAGCACAGTGACACAACAGTTAGCACCGCCACCACCCAACAAGAGAACCAACATCCTGCTCCCGGGCTGGGCTGTTTCAGAGATTATGCAAACTCCACACAGAAACAGACTCTGCCCATGTGCCCTGGGGGGAAAAAAAACAAATCACTCTCAATACCTAGAAAAGCAGTTACGATAAGAGTTGGATTTTTCCTCAAACAGGAGCCTCAAAAGAAAATGAGCAGTGCTGTCTCCTCCATGGTCATGGCCGTCGTCCAACTTAGACCCTTGTCCATCTTGATAGTTGACTTGTGAGCCTGTCTGACCCTTACCCTAAAACAATACTACTCCTAATGCTGCTGCTACTATTGCTACCACTACTACCATACAACCCTAGTCCATCTTGAAGACCCCCATCCATCTTGAAGCCCCCCCTTTCACCTGACCATTGAACCTGTCTGTCCTCACCTTTTACCCTTCCATGCAAGTGAGTTGTGTTTGTGTGTGTGTGCTGTGTTTGGGCAACTAGGAGAAAAATACAAATGAACAAATCACACACTATAAACACTGAACCAGGTTTAGTCAATATAAGAGTTGGATTTTACCTCAAACAGGAAGAGGAGGTGAGCAGAGCTGTCTCCTTGATGTTCATGGCTGTCGTCCATCTTAGACCCTTGTCCATCTTAATACTTGATCTGTGAGCCTGTCTGACCTATGTCTTACTCTACAATAACACTACTGCTAATACTACTACTAATGTTAAGGCTACTACTACTCCTACTCCTACTATACAACTCTCATCAAATCTTGAAGCCCCCCCTCCCCCTTCTTCCTTTACCTGACCTGAGTGAGAACCTGTCTGACCCTCTCTCTTACTCTATAACACTACTATACTAATGTTACTGCTACTAATAGTTCTTCTTCTACTCCTACTACTAAAACTACTATTACAAATGCTACTGCTACTAATAGTTCTCCTTCTACTCCTACTCCTACTACTAAAACTACTATTACAAATGATACTGCTATAGCTTTTACTACTACTCCTACCATACAACCCTTCACTTCCCACCACTCCACAAACTTAACTAACTACAAGTCCACCAACAACACCAGGCGAACAACCAAAGCTCCAGACAGCATAAAACAAGGCAAAAACAATCCTGGCTGACTTCACAATAGATTCACGACTACACCACAGCTATGTTACCAAACAGATAGACCAACAGACTAAACAATGGGAAAGGTTGGCGGGTTTTATTTTAAGTGTCTTCCTAGATTGGGGAGGTGTCCGTGTTTACTGATTGTAGCAGAATTTGTATCTCTGGGAGAATTGTTTATTGCAGCCATGCTAGCTGCTCCCTTTGGTTATGAAGAGTTCCCTTCGGTTATGATGAGCTTTGCGCCAAATCGCAAACAGGTCCAAGTAAAAGGTGACCGTCCCATCCATTACCGCTCCCGCCCGGTCCCCTCCACATGCTGTGACTGCATCATGGTCTGCACCGCTGCAAGTTGCACAGATAGGGCCCAGGCCCTTTGATTGAAGTGGTCAACACATCTGAGGTTTAATATTTGCTCCATGAAGATAGCAGATGTGTAAAAGTAGTTTTGAACACTCACTCTCCTCATGCGCCTGTCGCAGCTTCAGACTCCACGTGTGTCCTGACCTTAGCAGCACATAGTGCCAAATCAAAGACTGAAGGAACAGTTTAGAGTCCACAAAGAGATGGTACACAATCTAAGCGATTTGCCAAATTGTATTTATGGACAATCCACCTCTTATTCACGATGTTAGGAGCAAAACAGTGGATACGATATTATGTAAGTAGATTCAATAGTGCGAGGATATCGCGTCGAAGGGCGACGCATTTCTAGGTGAAGATCAGTTGAATTCTCATAAAAATAACAACATTTAAATGTAAGTGTGTGGAAAAAATGGACTGTGACCGTCATAACCACTGGAAGTATGCGTGCTGCCACAGCACCCTCTGTCAGATTCTCAGGGAACCGTAAGAAAGCTTTTTGGCTGCTGCATCTGCCCTGAGCAAAACTAGATCTATTCCTAACAGCGATAAGATCAAAATAAACAAATAGATTGCGACTGTTGGGTTCACACTGTCCCAAGCACCGCTCTTGGGGGAGTGCTCGTTTATGTGGACCTGCCTAGCGGCAGTGTGAAAACTGCTTTATTGAATCTGTTCGTTTCGTGAGAATGTTCGTTTCTGGTGTAAGTGTGGCAGCACAGGTCACCCCGCCGAGGGTATGTTTTTTGTTTTGTTTTTTTTTGTTTTGTTTTGTTTTTTTTTTGGGGGGGGGGGGGGGGGTCTTAAGGCCCAAGGGTCACAATCAAATTTACAGTGTAAAAGACACACAGATAAGATCCTGAATTAAAAGATGAGAGAGACATGACAAACGATTAAAATTATTTTATTTAAAAAGGTTTTTCTTTCAAATATTCTAAATCAAATTCTAATGGCTAAAACAAAATAAAGTTAAACAGGACAACTAGATTTAGAAAAATGTATTTATTACAACATTAAGTTAAAAAGATAAAAAAAAAGTTTTAATTTTATTTCAAAGACAAGCTAACAGTTAAGTTGGTATTTCAAATAGGCGTAGGAATAAAACAAACAGGTTAAAATTACCAAAAGAACCAAAATAAGTTAGCTGGGGCCACCAGTGGTGAGCAGACTATCTTGGGTGTGCCCAGGGGTGCTACCACATACTCACCTCAGTGGACACAGCAAACGGCACAGCAAAATGAAAAGTGCATAAAACTAAACCAGTGCACTAAATCACATGCAAAGGTGGGGGAACCTCACCAATGTGCCTAGCCCAACCACCAGAGGGCATCCAGCGTCGCTGAAACAAAATAAGGTAATTAGTTTTGTACATTGTCTTGCATCTCAACTGGAGTCTGAGTGCAAAAACAGTTTGCAAAACTCCATACAAAATAACAGCAGCAGGTTTAGACTGAAAAACAACAAAATGTTAAAAAGGCTCACCTGTATTACAACCTTCTGCCTTACAACCAACTAACCACCCTTCAAAGCCCAGCAGGAATTAAACCAGCCCTGTCGCAGATCTACCATGGTTTGACACCCCCAGACCAACAGTGCAGAGCAGGACTAATGAAAATAAATTAGATGAACTTACAATTTAAACCATATATCAAGTAGAGATGTTACGCTCGAGCCTCTCAGCTCGACACTGTACCGACCCTATGAAGCGGAAGTGTCGCCGAGCATTGTTTCGATAAGCGCTTCACCATGCCAAAAATCACGTGACCAGTCAAACCGAGGCCTCGTTACGTCAGAAGTGTCAGATACATGTCGAGCTATGGTTTCAAGCTGCTCCGCATGAATTTTGATGGGGGTGGCTTGTAATTGTGTCAGAGCTTTAAAAAAGTCTGAATCCCCCCAAGAATTGTGGGATTTTGAGAGGAGATTTTGTTGACACATTTCTAACACTATACTAGTTATTCAATAAGGGAAAGTTTATCTTAAAGCAGGTAAGATACAACAGGTAAGAATAGATTACACCTAGTACAGATACATTTATATACACTTGGTGACATATTACATAACACAAGATACACTCCACCACACACAAATCAATATACAACTAGGCCTATATAATACATAGTCATAGTTTTGGGTAAGTGATATAGGGAAGTGGTAGGTAAGTGTTGAGAGTGAGTTTGAGTGGTTGAAAGAGAGTGTGAAAGTAAGGAAGAGATATGGAGGGACAGCTATTGCCACCAAAAAGAGCATGGTCATGTGCATGGGAGCACTTTGACTTAATAAGCCAGAATTTACAAATACCTTATCTCACATTTCCCCCACTCACACCCCTGACACCTTTTCCAAAAATGTTCCAATTTCAGAAAAACTACAGTTGCACAATCACTATCCCAGTTACTTAACCACATCATTTTATTCTCCAATTTTTCCAAAATGCCTCTGTAGCTGCAAACTCTTTAGTTGGCCAAGTCAGAGTACAACTAATACAAAAGTATAGGACACAAAGACACCAGTTTGAATAGTTTTTTTTTAATTTATTAGAAAGTAGCCATTTTATTGGTATAGCACATTTAAAAACATGAGTTGCGCCAAAGTGGGAAAAGCAACTTAATTTAAACACAAGTTGACACAAAATAATGTAAAACAATTTCATAATAAACATAAGTTATAAGAGAATAAAAATAAAATGGAAGTGGTAAAATTCATCCAGACAAAAGTCACAGAAAAGGGGAGTGGGGGTTAGAGGAAGGGGCGAGGTTCACATAAGCTTTACGTCACATCCACACAAACGCATTACAGACAAATCCAGCAGATGTCGCTCTTCTGACTGTGTCAAATGATTCGAAGCAGTGTGTCATTTTCAGTGCAGTTGTCTCAAAGTGGTTCAACGTTTCATGAGGTTTCAGTTTTACCATCAATAATATCAAGAGCCTCTTTCCTACCTCGCAGTCAACACAAGCCAAGGTACAGCAGCGGTCAGAGTGGCAGCAGCAAAGAGTGCCATATTGGGAACAGGTGGCTTAAATAGTTCCTAACTAGGAAGGCGGGGTCAAGGGTGGAGCCCACAGTAGTACTTTCAAGGACAGAAAGGGAAAGCAGACAATCCCACTACATAAGCGTCAAACGGGACCAAGAGACTGAAACATAAGTTCAGAAGGGTTTCATGAGTTTGTGAGATTAATATATATGATATATTATACTTTGACCTGTATGTTTTTGTGGGTGCCAGTGTGGCAGGATTATGTCATAATGTACTTGGAACGTACATGTATGTGGAAGTGTTATGCTATATGCATTTTGTACCAAGACTTGCAAGACGTGTGTTTCTTAAGAAAAACAGATAAGTATGCTGACTTTGTCTTCATTGAACCCAGATAACACGTACATGTCTGTATATTCCAAGCTAATATTTAAGAGAATGTGACGTGTGCTACTAGTATATAGAGCCCACTCTGGAGATGTAAAATCAGGAGATTGTGTCAAATCAGTTTGAATGATGCCTGCGTCTGTTCGAACCGAAATAAAGAACCTGGTTTGTGGATCTACTCGAGCCTTCTGGATTTTTATTTGTGGTGTGCCTCCGGGAAAAGCTAACAACTTCCACACAGGTAAAGTGAACAATGAAGCAACGGACTCTTCGGAAAGGATAGGTGGAGACCCTGAGATGTGCACTTTGACAGCTTTTATAGGCTCCCCCAATGTGTGTGTGTGTGTGTGTGTGTGTACGTGTATGTGCGCGCATGTGTGTGGGTGTGTGTGTGCGTATGTCGTGTGTGTATGTGTGTGCATGTGTATGTATGCGCATTTGTGTTTGTATGTGTATGCATGTGTGTATGTTTGTGTGTGTACGTGTGTGGGGGTGTGTGTGTATGTGTGTGAGGCAGGTCCTCTTCTGGTCTGTATGGTGTTACACATTAAGAAACTTTAGGCAGGTCCAACAAGGTGAGTGCTTTATGGCCCTTTCAGAGAGGGGGGTCACACATTCCTTAGTGAGAGGGAGATAAGATGTGGCCTTTGTATATTGTCCACACATCCTTGTAAGCTTCCACCCTGGTCAGCTTAGCGTCTCCATGAGTCCCCACGCATTCCACATCAACTAGTGGGCACATGTTATTTACCTTAGCATTAGTAAATCAAGATACTAATTTGATGTAGTGCTGTCCTCAAAAAAAAAAAAAAAAAATCCTTACAATTCGTTTCTGCAATAAACTGTTTGCCTGAAGATTAAACTGTGGTTAAAGTAAACCTGAATGAGATGTTAGCCTGTGAGTGCTGAGCAGTGACCACTGCTGTTTTTATATATATAAATCATAACTTATAGGACTGTCATAATCAATAATTAATTAAAACAGAGAGAAGTGCATTTTTTCCATATATCAAAAATACTCAATCTAATTAAAGTTCTTCAATGTTCAAGCAAATGCTGAGATTAATTAAAGGTTGCGCAACAAATCAAAATACTCGTGGCTACATTCGAAAACAAAATGGAAGTGTATAGCCGCTTCAGTGTTCACTCAAAAAGTTAACAAAAGTGGACAAAATTAAGTTGGATATATATAAAATCCTGCTCCTAGTAAGTTTGTTATTTACATTTCAGATTTACCGTATCTTAAATTGGCTCTGTAGTTAAATCAAAAGTAGTAGTGTTTAAGAAACTCCAAGTGCAAGTATAGAGTGTGCGAATATACACGTGGTGCCAGGGGTGGGCAAACCTTTTGACATATGGGGAACAATGGGTGCTAAAATTTGACAGAGGGGCCGGGCCAGGATATACAGTATATGTATATATTACATTAGGGATTTGGCCTGTAACCTGTAGCAAAGCATGAATATGCAAGACTCATTGTACAAATTGTTTTCCAAATGCATTAATTCAATTAATAATTCCCTTATTACATTTCAGTTAAATAAACACAGCAGAAAAACTTTGAGCAAGGTTTACACTTACTTATTTTAATATAATTTGGTCACGTTGGTGGGCCAAATTAATAAGCCCAAAGGGCAGTGTGTGGCCCCTGGGCCGTAGTTTGCCTATGTTTGTGCTAGGGAGTTTGCTAGAGAGTATGCTAGCAAAACGAAACACTGAGTGTTATTTAGCAACAGAAATACGACCACTAATCACAAAGTTAATATGCCGATGTGTGCTCAACAACTCACCATTGAGAGGTATGAGAGGTAGAGAGTTTGGAGTGAGAAAAATATGTTTTAGTCCAGAAATCCAGCTTTGTCCAAGATGCCAACCTGAGCACGCCACAGCCACAGTGAGGAGCGGAGGAGGAGACAGAGAAGTGACCTCTGTGACCCCGCTACTTAAAGGCAGAAGGAATCGCAGCAGCAGGAAGTGGCATCCACGATAAAAGACTTAGGAAGTGCTGGTTATGCTATTCAGGACACAAACCTTTCTCCTGCGTTGCACATTCAAGCTGGTTTACCATTTCCAAGATCACTTCCAGACTTTGCAAATCTAGCAGGCACTGCTGTCTCCATGGACTCTGACAGTTACAGTCTGTACTCCTGGAGTGGCAATGATGGAGGAGGTGGTGCACCAGGAAAGTGGGCTTCCTAATTGAACCTAGTAAAAAATAGAGTCCACCAGTAGTTATCAATGATTCACATGCTGCAAATCATAGGATAGTCAGCAGGAGAGAACTCTTGGTAGACGTCAATGAGGTCCACGTGAAGGACTTTGTACAGTGTGCCCCTGGAAAAGACTCAAGCCAAGTACCATATTTTCCAGACTATAGGTCACTCTGGAGTATAAGTCGCACCAGCAAAAAATGTGTAATAATTAAGAAAAAAAAAACTTTTGTTGCATTGGACTATAAGTCGCAATTTTGGGGAAATTTATTTTTACAAAATCTGAGACCATGAACAGACATCTTTAAAGGCAAGTTACAATAATTACAATAAAATAGAGAACAACAGGCTGAATATCAGTACAGCATGCTAACTGAATACGTGTCTGGTATGTTAACGTAAGATATTAACAGTTAATCAGATACACAACGCTATCGTAACATATGCCGGTTTGTCCACAAACACAAGAGACACGAGAGTTCTTTTCAATGGTGTGTACTGTGCACTTACCTCTTTATCACAGTTCACACCGTAGAACTAGCAAACACATCATATATAGCATAAGCTCTGGCTCATATTACGTATACACATAAAACTGAACAAGAACACATGGGAAATATACATAGCACCTGCCAGTAAACAAACCAGTGAACTGAAAAAGTTATATGCTTTTCAGTTGTTTCTTAAATAGTGCTCTGTCAGGTGAAGGGTATGCTAAGTAATAAAGCTTCTTAGTTGCATTACATAGACATATATCAAAATACTGAATGCATATTAGTCCGAATAAAGCTTTTAGGTGCATTATATATACATATATATCAAAACACGGAATTCATATATCCTTTGAATATTGTCATGTAAGCACCATTTTTATACTGAATTCATATATCCTTTGAATATTGTATCCTTTTGAAGGTTGTTTAACAAGCACTATTTTTATACTAAAGTTTGAGCATTGGTTCATTCATGTTGTATCCTTTTGAAGATAGTCTAACGAGCACTATAACACTGAAACTATTCACTCATTATAACAGTCCTTCTTTAAAGGCAACATTGTGTGATGTGAATTATGGGAAGCAGTTGGTGCTTTGCAGAAACTCCTTTACAGAGAAAAGGTAGCCGGAGGAGACTCAAGGCCGAAAAACAGACCGGTGCAGTCGGGGATGTCCAAGAGAGGTGAACGAGCCCGGAGGGAGGAACCAAGGCGTCAACCTGCTCAACATAATATTTGCATATTCATGTTGCATGTTGCATTTGGGGCGAGTGAAAGGCAGACAGACCGCCTGCTGCACATTCGAGGGATAGATCATTTGACCCCGAGTACTGTATTAGATTGTAACTGTCAGGGTAATAAACTTTTGAGATTTGAACTGACTGAATCCAGTCGTCATTTTGATAGAACACGCCTAACACAGGTAAGACTTCTCATTAGCATAAAAGGCTGAACCGGAAAACAGGAAGTAGTTTTTGTGACCTTTAACTAGACTTCTGATAAACTAAACATTTCCAATATTGTTCCAAATGATAAATGATCTCCTTTATGGTCTTATAAATGAAGGGGAAATTAAATATGAAATGTATTAAAGAAAACGAGTCAAGTACATTTTCTTACAGGTATTACAAACACACCAGTGTGATCTAGTGATCAAACAAGTGAACTGTAACATGTATAATCAACTGTTACCTAACACAGAAGTAAACACATACATGAAGCATAGACAGAGCTGAATATGTGTCTGGTATGTTAACGTATAATATTAACAGTTAATCAGAACTAAAAGCATAAAAAACAAGCTAACAAGTTTACTCTCGATGTCACTCCAAATTACTAAATCCATTGAAACCCTTGGTGTTGTTTCAGAACAGTAGATGAAGCGCCGCTCCTGACACCACTTCTGCGTGGCTGCCATACAAGCCTAGAGTGCCCTGGTGCAATTGTCAGTGTGACAATAACAAGATAAGATAAGATATGCCTTTATTAGTCCCACAGTGGGGAAATTCCAGTATTGCACCGCACAGTTAAAGAACAGAAGGAAAATGGTACATGCAATAAAACAAGATAATAGATGAAAAAGCTTAAAATAAAAAAATAAAAAAGACTTAAAAATAAACTAGAGATAGACTCTAATATAACATCTTCATAAAGTGACTTGAGGAGATGTGAAATAAAGATGTGAAAGATGTGAAGTTACGGTACCTTTTTTCCTGATGGATTTTATCTGATTTTAAATGTAGTTTCAACGGGCAAACATTATAAAAAAAAAAATACAGAAAACATTTTGCTTTTAAAAGCATGACAAAACTAAAACATGCATTAAATAGCCCATTGTTCTTTTTCATAATTTAACACAGTCCTTTAGGACTTATCTGCTCCTAATATTGTATAATATCTGTATAATATTTATAACAATCAAGGGCTTATGAATAAAGTAAGGGCTGCATTGGTATTGAGATTCTACTTATCTCTTTGAAGGATGATCCAATGAACAACATTTTCCTAAATATTTTTGTAGACATAGTCAGAGAGGAGTGACTGTCCACAGTCACTGAAGTCGCTTACAGGTCCAGCACGTAACACCAGAGGGCAGGCTGACATGTGACACACTAACAAGATCAGTGTTTATTTATAAATGTGAACATAATTTAGACATTTAATACTGTCATCAGGACATAACGAAAAAAGAAAACTGGACACAGACAAATCTGCCTTTATTAATTCGGGAAAACATCTTTCAAGACAAGTTTGATGTTTGGTGCTTTGCCTTTACTTAAAAGAAATAAGTGAAATAGCAGAAGGCTAATAAATATGTTAAGGTTAAAAGGCTCCACGGCATTCAGACTTGGAAGTCAAATTGGGCAAATTCATGCTGTGAGGTGGA
Organism: Periophthalmus magnuspinnatus; assembly: GCF_009829125.3. NCBI lineage: Eukaryota > Metazoa > Chordata > Actinopteri > Gobiiformes > Gobiidae > Periophthalmus > Periophthalmus magnuspinnatus. The sequence continues at coordinate 3,567,409 of NC_047132.1, forward strand.
AATGCTAGTAACTCTAGCTAGCCACCATGCTACTGTATTGAGGGCTCTGGATCCACTGCATCCTGATGTCAGTGAGCCCCTTCTGCTTTAACTTTTCAGATAACTGTGGAAAGAGAAACATTTAATAAAATGACATAACTAATAGATCAAATACATTTATAATCCAAATGTGTAATACTATATTGCAGTAGTGTGCGTTGACTTTTATGACTTGGGGTGGTCAATGACAATTTAATAAATAATTTCAAATTAGTACATTTATTTTTACTGACAGATGTATAATGAGCCATTTTTAGTCTAATTAGAGAAACCTAGATCTACATTTATAGTTTATTAACATCTGTACATGTTGGACTGTATTTGACTGTGTTTGTACAAACAGGGCTATTTGTGTCTTCACAGATTTGCCCTGCCTCATTTAAGCAGCTGCGCCTTCTACTCTACAGATCTTATTACAGCCTCATATGTCACAAACGTCCCATTAAACATAGCCATGTGTTAGAACAGCGCACTCACACTCACCTAACAGATGCAAATCAAAACCACATCTTTCCTGAAGAAATGTCCTGTATTTCCCTGAAGCAGAGTTCAATTCAATTCAATTCATTTTATTTTTGTAACACCCAAAATCACAACAACAGTTGTCTCGAGTAGGTGCAGTACAGCCACAGGCCCCTCCACACATGTGTAATAAGCACGTTATTCAACTAACGCTGTCGCTTCATTAAAACACACTGGTCACAGACCAGATGGCTCCTTGCTGCCCCAGCTGCTCCAGTTATTTTAGACACCTGTGTCGAAAGTTGGTGCTGCTGTTGTCATCTCTGGCTACACACATGCACTCACTACAAATCTCCTCAGATATCCGATTCCGATGGCTCTCTAATATGGGTTTATGCAGTGCTGTTTGAGCTTGCTGTGGTCCTCAGTACGCATGTGCACGCCTCTGAAATAACTGTCCTGCTCTCCGGTTGTAAAAGCGCATGTAGAGAGTGTGGCATTGCATGACCTCCATAGCACAGGAGAGAACCACAAATTACTGAGACATTTGGAACTGTGATTGCTGCAGTGTGTTCACTTATTAACCTGTTAACGTTCCGACGGCCCGTACTTTTCAACTTTACAGTAATGTACATATATTTCTGCGCCACCCACACAAACAATCTACGCATAAAATGAAAGCTACTGCGCTTGTCTTTCCAAATATGCAAAACATTTTCACCTGCAATCACCACAGTGCTGACAGGAAAGCCGTATTTACAGAAAAGCCAAAAAATTGGATTTGGACTTCACTTACCTTTGAGGGCTCTGGTTCTGTCATACATAAGCATATTCCCTTTGTGCCGTACAGGTCCAGAGAATATAATCCAGTAAAGAAATTATGTCCACAAAATAAGTTTGATCCTCCATGTCTAATCTGCTGCAGGAAAGTATTCCAAACGTGAAATCTGCTTCATCACTTTGTTTGCATTTCTTTTGTCAATTTCAGGCATAATAAACTTCTGACAGCACCAACTTTGTTTCTCAGTGCAAAACAAATATGTTATCTTGTGATTGACACCAAGGTTGGCCAATAAGGTGGGGGTTGTGGGTTACTGGAGCCCCAAACAGCAAATCAGTGCTACAGATGACAAAGTTTACACCCCACTCTCCACCTTGTAGAATCAACCAATTACATTACACACATTTAGTGATGTTTTCCCCTTAAAGCCAATGAGCAGTGGAACACGATGATGCCCCCGGAGTGGTTCGTGGCAAAGAGTGAAGATTCCGGGAGTAGAGGACCTTATTTTTTGATCAACTGGATGCTGTTCTCAATCAGTAAGTGTGTTTTATTCTGCTATTGACATAATTGTAGGTAAAATATATTGTGTGTAATCCTTAGCATCACTTCTGTGCACCTAGTGCTCATTCGAACCACGCACTCTGGCTCATTTGAGTTTATCTATATGAATTAGACTTCATTTGTCTATTGATTGAAAGGTCTTGTTTTATTCTGCAATTTGCATTTTTGCAGGTAAAAATGTAAGATGTGCACACATTAGCATCTCAGTTACAGATGAGACTGTTTATTGTTGATATCTGGCAGAATATCATTCAGACAGCAATAACTGTGCTGCCCAATGATAAACCCAAATGTTATCTTCTGATTGACGCCTAATTTGACAATCATCATTGGTTTTGCAGATCACTGAAGAACAAGATTGCAGAATATTTATGCGTGCTCAAACCGTCAACCAATTACTACACATTACGCATTACTGATGCTTTAAACCAACAGCCAACGAGCAGCTGAACAAGACGCTGTATAGTTTGGCAGGCTTTACGAAACATGGGTAGAGTACAGTGTCATTGTGCATTGTTTACTGTTTTTATGTGATGATTATGGATATGTATATTATATAATATTACTTCACCCCCTCTCAATTTTGTACTTTCTTGTTATTAATGTGTTTGTGTTTTTTTTTTTTTTTAGGCACATGGGTGACGTTGACCTATCAATGTCCACCATTTTGTGGACATTGCCATTGTGAAGGCCTTGATTCTCTATAAAGGACACAGTAGATCAAAGGGTAAAATCCCTATACGCACCAAAAGGTCTTTATAGAAACTTGTCTTGGAGCTGGCAGAGGCAGGAGCCATCAGAACACAGCAGAAAGAAGGAAGCAGGGAGAAGTCATAATCATGTGCTGTGTGTTTTCAGTTTGCAGTGTGTGTTTGTTTACATTTTGAAGTGTGTTTGTTTACTGTTTGCAGTGTGTGGAGTTTGTAAATATATATAAATTTTGAGCTATACCACTTGTTTTGACTATTTTATAAACAAATATACATTTTATATTGTGTTTTGATATGCTGTGTACATTTACATAAGTAATAGAGCCGTTAGGTGTGTAAGCTTTCAGTAGAGCTCTCATTGTTGTCTGTAGGTTGAATCATTCAAAAGTTATTGCATTTTTTCCACACGTTCTCCAAATGTCTCCATTTTGATGAGTTTGGAGAGGTTTGGATAAATTTTGATATATCAAAATCAAAATCCATAAAACGCCTGGATTTACTAATGATGAAATGAGTAAAAATGTAATTTTTTATAGATATTGTCCTCAAATTTGAGATGTGAGTGGTCAAAAATATTTTCAGTTGAGATATAGTGTATTTTTGTCCCCAGCTACTTACTGCAGCTTTCTACACCTTCATTTTAATAAAAAAAAAAAAAATGTAGGCGAGCATGAGAAAAATATTTTTTTATGTGTGTTCCAAAGTGTACAAATGCTTATCAAACATACTTACAGTGATTCTGACACCTGTAAAACTATTAGGTGCTACCTTTACAAAGACCCCGCACTTGTGTATATACTACCGAGGGTTCAATAATGGTGATCATTTTAATTTGGAGAGGTCAGAACAAAGGCAATTTCTCCAAAATTAATTCATTAATAATTATGAGTTATTTAATTATTACATATTAAAGGACACTGGGACTTCAAACAGGCAGAAGTGAAGGGAAAACGGGATTATTTGGATATAATTTGTCTATATAATTTGTCTATTTAATTGTACCTAAGTGTACCGCAATGATTTTAGAAAACAAGCACTGCTTGCCTTGATTGCCCTGACCATACACCACTGCTATGTTGCATAAGTCTGATATTCAAAAATCTGTCAAATACCCAGTGGTGAGTGTTTAAATGACCGATGACGCAAAACCCTGTAGGATAATCCAAACTGAACTCACCTGTGGTAATATCAGAGCTGTGTTTGCCGAATCCGAGAGGTCAGCCCAAGTCTGCAGTTTCAGATGTACTTTACTGAGTCTTTTCTTGATAACTACACAATATTAAAAACACACAGTGAGTTTGTCATAACTGTGGAGAAAACAATTGAACAATCATGACCTTTTTGACAAATGAACGGATAACTGTCGTGACACCATCCATCATGCCAGTCTCGTGCCGCAGTCTCTACTACACAGTTCTGCACACCGAGGTCTGGCTGTCCATTGGCCCAGTTTGTGAATGTGCTGTTGCTGCCATCTGACCACTGCCAGCCCTCTCTGTACAGGCCGATCCACACGGAACCACCCCACATAAGAGCGGCAACTGCAGAGTTTTCAGTCTCATCTTCAATCATGGCCAGGTCTGTGTACTGCTGTCTGCAGTAGCTCCGAGCATCCTCCCAACTCAGTAAGACTGAGACAAGAATGAACTGCTTGGAGCTTGAATCAGCTATACCTTTAAATTAGACAAATATTGTTTAAAAAGATTTTACCTTATACTTCACCAAAATTATCAAAATAGGAACAACTAGGCACCTTTTTGAGCAAAATCTGAAATATAAATATGCTAACTAAGTTTCTATGAAATTTGATGTTTAAAATGTCATAAACATTATCCATTTGTGTCCCTGGATACGAGGTAAACCATGCATCAGTGTCTGTGGCAGAGGGATGTCTGGTTACCCCTCCCTTCCGCCATGCCTCAAGGTTTAAACAGTACCGTGCAATCAGATTTGTTTATTTCTGTGATATATGAGAAATGAAAGAGCTAATTATTCATCTATCATTTTGAACAAAATTAAATTTCTCTCACCTCAGATTAACAGTTTAGTGCTTCGCTCATTGATTCTGCAGAAATATTTTTCTGTCCCCTGTGATATTTTTTCCCTTTCTTTTTTTCCCCTAATCAGACATATTTGTTTTGAATCAATCATGCCCATCTGAACTTGAAGATAGTGGTGTGGAGCTCAGTGACCATCAGTGGTTCAAAAACCAATAAAACTACAGGCTATATATCCTACATTAAAAGTAATTTGTTGTGGCTATCTGTTAATTAGCTTAGACCTGGTTCATTCTCAATTCCGGCCTTTAGACATGCATTTGATGTTTTTTGTGATTCTTTTTATGGTATGCTTGGTTCCAGAGTCACTGATTTTTGCAACATACGTTACCTATATAATTTGCCTTGCTGCATGTCCAACCTATCCTAATCAAATATCAAGGTAAATGCACTTACTTTTGAAGCATACAAAGTATAGCGCATTATTACAGGGATAGTCATTCCACTGTCCTTGATACATGTCCACGCAGGTCTCTCCAGCACCGGAGTTGCTTGGGTTTCCAATAGACCACTTCATGTACCGACTGGAGCTGGGCGCCTCAGTGGCAGACCATCTCCAGGAGGTAGAGTCATTGGTCATCACTCCTTGCCATGAAGCAGGGTTATCGAACAGTCCAATCCAGGCATAAGTGTAACTAGGCCTGGTCACACTGTCTATGTCATCCATGTTTCTGAATGTAGCCAAGTCAGTGTAGTGATCTCTGCAATATTGTCGAGCATTGTGCCAGGTCATTCCAATGTTAACAAAATAGAATTTAGTGATGATTGTGTGGAAGGTGTGAACCACACCTGCTCCTGTGAACAAATGACAAAATCAAGTTTGTGAGTCTATATCTAATTATTCTTTTTTTTTCGTATATTTGAACAAAATTTATCTTGCCACTACAAATATATTGTATAAGAACCATTTGGTCAAAATAAGACTGCTGTGTTCTGCCTGCATATAATTAACATTTTATTGTCAAAGAATCAGGAAGTGCACTGTTGCAGAAAAAAAGGTTGTGTTCAGATTATAAAGGTTTGGTTTGGTATAAAGGTCAGGTTTGATGTTTAAAGCTCCTAAATTATGCATTATTGGCCTACAAATCAGTTGCTACTAGCAGAGCATAGGCACAGTACAGTAGATATTCAATGCCAACTATAAAGAACTGTAAACTGTCTGTATTTCTACTATTTTTTAATTTTAACTACAGGACCCCTAGAAAATTCTCATGAATCCAAGCTATATCACATAAATATAATGAATGTAATTATTATACTCAAAGAGGGCTGGCTCACCACAAAGCAGAAAAATGAAAAGCGCTGTTTGAGCCATGTCTTTATTAGAAGTGGAAAGCCAATCTGTAAATATATATCAACAATACAGCAAAAATAATACAATATTAATACACACATTATAACACTACACATTTTTATTTAAATTCATTCAAGTATATTTCTACTTACAAAATTGTGTTCTTCTAAAACTCAGCAAACTCTTCTACGAAAGCACTGTCCATTTGTCCTCACAACTCTACATTCTTAATACTTATAAGATCTTTTGTCCTGCCCGAGTCATATTCAAATCTCAGTTTGAATATGGAAATGTCAACCTTCTAGAAAGAACTTCCTAATCTAAAATTGTACTTCTATCCTATCTTAAAACCATTGAAGTCATGGATATTAAAAGGTTACACATCATAGTTGAGAATTCACAAAAATGTCTTTTGAACCACTGCAAGTACTGCTATTTGTTGATATTCAAATTAAGGTGATAACAAGCTGGACTAAAATCTCACGAGACGTTTGGAAGAACGTGAGAGTTGCATTTAAATTACCAACAAATCTATTCTATTCTGTCAAGCATGGGCATATTCACCAATTGCTCTAGCTAAGGGTTTTCTAAAATGGGCAAACAAAGAAATTATCTGTATCCATGAGGCATTTGATAAAGATGCCTCATGTCATTTTAGCAGTTAACACAACATTACCAACTTCAAAAAATGAATTATTTTGGTATCTAAAGCTGTGGCCCTTTTTGGAGTCTCACAAAAAATGGGTGATGTTGTACCGATTGAAGACTTACTGATTCTAATATGGAAGAGAGAAGGAGATATATAAATGATAACAGGGTTATATAAAGTGTGGGGTGTAGAGCTGGTCCAGCTCTTTACACAGAACCCTTGGGCCATAACAAACCATGTTCATGCACAAACAGTGACTAGCACAGAAGTCCAGTAACACAACAGTGATACAGTGCAGTCTCAGAAGTCCATTCATCTCAATAACATCCCTTCAGGTTTCAGTGGGGACCAAAAAATCTCCCAATTTTATTGGTCTCCCACAGTAAGGGAAGGTCACCTAAATTATGTTTTTTTTTTTTAAACAGGTGATCCAGATGACCAGGACATGAAGTAGAAGCAAAATGCCCCCTCTTTAAGACCACAAGGTGAGAGAAGCTGGTTGTTTTGGGGATTGAGGTTCAATAATTTCCTGTATAAAATCTGAGGATTCTGGGTCCTCTTCAGCATACTGTCAGTTACGCCCTTTTGCATCAACATCCTAGATACCTGGGAAATAGAAAAAAAATTTAAATTAATAAAAATAACAACAAAAACATACATTTATCTTAATCTTACATTTAGTGATCATCAGGTTGAAACAAGATCCAAATGGATCTTATTGAACACTGGATAATATATATCTGATACTGAATTGGATAAGAAGCTTGGAATCACAACTCTTAAGAAATATTTGTCATTAACAACAGACTACAATCTTTTGCTCATGAATTTCCCTTCTTAAGCAATTCTTGCAAGGTGTGGTGGAAATACTTATGTTACGTAGGTAAAAGTAGAATTACAGAAGTGAAAAAACCCTGAAAAAACCCCAACTCAAATAAAGGTATCACATGAACAGATCTAGTTAAAAGTATTGAAATACCCATTTCAGAAAGTAAAAAATTACATTTTTATGATAATGAATCTGGTTTATTGTAATCCATATACTTGATTTTTGCTATATGCTAGAAATAAACCCATCAGCCATTTCAACAGGCCTCAAACTTGGTTTTATGGGTGAGCTCACACCTCACCCATTAGGGACCTGAAAGATGATTTGTATGACTCATATATGACTCATGAACAGTTCAGACTTAGGGCCTCATATATCAGGTGTCATATCAGGAGACACTAAAGAAGATGGGGTGCAAATTTGCTCCTAATGAATATCCAAAACTGGGCATTTTGACCAACATGCACAGCACTCCTGATATCTCACACTTTCTTTACATTGAAAATAGGCACATTAATGGGATGATAATACTTCCATACGCATAATATGCAGTTTATTCACTTAAAATACTTTCTTGTTGGTCTAACCTTTTCTCCTGACCCTGTATGTGCACCACTGTCTGTCTCACTGCTCCGCTCTTGCAGCTCTACTGCTCACAGAGCCAGCTCTCCTCAATCGAATACTTCATGTATTACCACGTGACATCACAAGGTGGAACAAAGTATTTTCTGTGAAGAGACCCCAGCCTAAATATGCAGTGTTTGTGTGTCAAGCATATGTGAATGAAACAAAACACAACTCCAGGTATGTAATGAGTAAACACCATTATAACATACATTTAAAGATGGAGTAATATGGGCCCTAGTCAATCAGCATAACAACCTGTTAAAATCCATCAAAATGCAGGATATGCTGTCTCCTGGGAAGAACCCCCAGACAACCCCTGCTTCATATAGGTTACATTTATTTCTTTCAAATATAATCTTACTATTCTGCTTTATATTTATTTTCACAGACCAACAGCAAATTGTAGACTGGTGCTTAAATCTTAGGACTTCGTGCCAAATAATACACTTTCCTGTTGTGTGACTCCTGTGAAAAAGTGTGCTGATTTGCGGATAGTAACCGTAAGTTATTTAAGTTAGTGCACACAGGCACCTGTAGATGGGTGATGCATGAACGTGAGGTGAGCGGGAGTTGTGGTACTGTAGTTAACATGTAAGCGGACCAGAATAAAAGCTGTTTTTAAAATGATCAGTCATCAAGCCTCCCGAGTCCTGAACATAACATGGTGTCAGAAGACAACATGGAAGAGGAAGATGGCACAGTTTCAACCACCACAGAACCTGAGCTTGCATGGCAACCTAGCGGAAAATTGGAGAAACTGGATTCAGCGATTCGAACTTGCACAGTTAGTGGCATTGTCGAAAAGTCTGAAAAAGTGCTTTTCTGCATGTTGCAGGGGAAGAGGCAATAAAAGTAAGCAACACGTTTCACTTCGCAGAAGATGAAAAAGACAAAAGTGTGATCCTCTCACTTGCACTGTTGACTTCCTGTGTTATCAGTCACATTGGGTGATAATGACCTTATTTGTCAAAAGTAATTAAGTCCCACCTCCTTCAGATGTAATGTCAGGTTCACCTTAGTTTTTCGTTCTTTTACGCTTTGGACACACACAAGAGAGGCTGGTTGACGAACTGTTTAAATCCCTAAAATTGCTTGTTGGTGAGTGCATGTTGAATTATTTTGATGTAAATATGTTAGAAAATTAGAATTCTAATTGGGAAATTGTTTATACTATTTTAAGTTGATTCCCTGAGTGAACCAGAGTGGCCGTGACAGTGTGCATGTTCATGCAAAACCCTCATCTTGGTGAGTGAACATGTGCTCATTACAAGCTAACGTGAAGATAACGTGATGCTAACGCTAATCGCTAATTCTAATCGCGAGTAGTAAACTGCTTAAGGTCAATATGAAACGTATGTGTGCTTGTTTTACGGTATTTTAAAGCAACAGTTAAGTTGACAACAAATGTCACTGTACTTTTATTTAATTTTGCACTATTTCAGGGTGAAATGCGATGTTTTTTTTATGTTAAATGCACATGTAGATGCTTTATGCAAAAGCATGTAATGTAATGCTAAACCAGATAAGGTTTACTAATTCAATTGGATAAAAATATTAATCGCAAGTCACATGG